>NC_090325.1:5840857-6113357 GCF_035084215.1 Heptranchias perlo | reverse complement strand
CAGAGAGAGACCTAGAGACATGGAGAGAGAGGGACAGAGTGAGAAGGAGTGATGGAGAGACAGAGAGAGAAAGAGATAGAGATAGAGAGAGAGAGACTTGACGCTACAGATCGACTGCCTTTATAGAATCCGCCCGATTTTTATTGATTTGAATGGAGATAAAATCGGCTGGTTTGTATAAAGGGTGGATGATCGTCAGTGGCACTTTTACATCTGGGCAGCAAGTTGAAAATTTACCCCAGTCAGATGGAGACAGAGAGGAATAGAGAGAGAGATAGAGTGAGACAGAGAAAGAGGTGGAGAGAGGAACCTGGAAATTACGACCAGTAATTACTTCTGTGCTTAACTTGCTTGAATCAAATTTTTCCTTTGCACAAATTTAAAGGCTCTCACACGATAATATCCCTCACAGTAATTTCCAAATGATAGAGAGACTGAGAAACAGAGAGAGGGAGAGAGAGAGAGGGAGAAACAGAGAGAGGGAGAGAAAGAGAGGGAGAAACTGAGAGAGGGAGAGAAAGAGAGACTGAGAAACAGAGAGAGGGAGAGAGACTGAGAAAGAGAGAGAGGGAGAGAGAGAGAGGGAGAAACAGAGAGAGGGAGAGAAAGAGAGACTGAGAAACAGAGAGAGGGAGAGAAAGACTGAGAAACAGAGAGAGGGAGAGAAAGAGAGACTGAGAAACAGAGAGAGGGAGAGAAAGAGAGACTGAGAAACAGAGAGAGGGAGAGAAAGAGAGACTGAGAAACAGAGAGAGGGAGAGAAAGACTGAGAAACAGAGAGAGGGAGAGAAAGAGAGACTGAGAAACAGAGAGAGGGAGAGAAAGAGAGACTGAGAAACAGAGAGAAAGAGAGACTGAGATGAAAAACTAAAAAAGAAACAGAGAAACTGGTGGAAAGGTTGATACAGACATCAACATACACAGAGACAGCCACAAGAGATGGAATATACTGAAAGATAGAGAGAGAGAGAGACTTAGAGAGTGATTGAGTGAGAGAGAGACTCAGGGAATGATTGAGAGACAGACAGACAGAGAGCGATTGAGAGAGGGAGAGACTGAGAGTGATTGAGAGAGGAGAGAGAGACTGAGAGTGATTGAGAGAGAGAGACTGAGAGTGATTGAGAGAGAGAGACTGAGAGTGATTGAGAGAGAGAGAGAGACTGAGAGTGATTGAGAGAGAGAGAGAGAGACTGAGAGTGATTGAGAGAGAGACTGAGAGTGATTGAGAGAGAGAGACTGAGAGTGATTGAGAGAGAGAGAGAGAGAGAGACTGAGAGTGATTGAGAGAGAGAGAAAGACTGAGAGTGAGAGAGAGAGAGAGACTGAGAGTGATTTAGAGAGAGAGAGACTGAGAGTGATTGGGAGAGAGAGAAAGACTGAGAGAGAGAGAGAGAGACAGAGTGATTGAGAGAGAGAGACTGAGAGTGATTGGAAGAGAGAGAAAGACTGAGAGAGAGAGAGAGAGAGAGACAGAGTGATTGAGAGAGAGAGACTGAGAGTGATTGAGAGAGAGAGAGAGACTGAGAGTGATTGAGAGAGAGAGAGACTGAGAGTGATTGAGAGAGAGAGACTGAGAGTGATTGAGAGAGAGACTGAGAGTGATTGAGAGAGAGAGACTGAGAGTGATTGAGAGAGAGACTGAGAGTGATTGAGAGAGAGAGAGACTGAGAGTGATTGAGAGAGAGACTGAGAGTGATTGAGAGAGAGAGAGACTGAGAGTGATTGAGAGAGAGAGACTGAGAGTGATTGAGAAAGAGAGAGAGAGAGACTGAGAGTGATTGAGAGAGAGAGAGACTGAGAGTGATTGAGAGAGAGACTGAGAGTGATTGAGAGAGAGAGACTGAGAGTGATTGAGAGAGAGACTTAGAGTGATTGAGAAAGAGAGAGAGAGAGACTGAGAGTGATTGAGAAAGAGAGAGAGAGTGATTGAGAGAGAGAGAGAGAGACTGAGAGTGATTGAGAAAGAGAGAGAAAGAGACTGAGAGTGATTGAGAGAGAGAGAAAGAGACTGAGAGTGATTGAGAGAGAGAGACTGAGAGTGATTGAGAAAGAGAGAGAGATAGAGACTGAGAGTGATTGAGAGAGAGAGAAAGAGACTGAGAGTGATTGAGAGAGAGAGAGAGAGAGAGACTGAGAGTGATTGAGAAAGAGAGAGAGAGAGACTGAGAGTGATTGAGAGAGAGAGAAAGAGACTGAGAGTGATTGAGAGAGAGAGAGAGACTGAGAGTGATTGAGAGAGAGAGAGAGACTGAGAGTGATTGAGAAAGAGAGAGACTGAGAGTGATTGAGAGAGAGAGAGAGACTGAGAGTGATTGAGAAAGAGAGAGAGAGACTGAGAGTGATTGAGAAAGAGAGAGAGAGAGACTGAGAGTGATTGAGAGAGAGAGAAAGACTGAGAGTGATTGAGAGAGAGAGACTGAGAGTGATTGAGAAAGAGAGAGAGAGTGATTGAGATAGAGAGGGAGAGACTGAGAGTGATTGAGAAAGAGAGAGAGACTGAGAGAGAGAGAGAGAGAGCCTGAGAGTGATTGAGAGAGAGAGACTGAAAGTGATTCAGAGAGAAGAGAGTGAGAGAGAGAGACTGAGTGATTGAGAGAGAGACTGAGAGAGATTGAGAGAGAGAGAGACTGAGAGTGATTGAGAAAGAGAGAGAGACTGAGAGTGATTGAGAAAGAGAGAGAGAGACTGAGAGTGAGAGAGAGAGAGAGACTGAGAGTGATTGAGAAAGAGAGAGAGAGACTGAGAGTGAGAGAGAGAGAGGGAGACTGAGAGAGAGAGAGGGACTGAGAGTGATTGAGAGAGAGGGAGAGAAACTGAGTGAGAGAGAGAGAGACTGAGAGGGAGAGGGAGAGAGACTGAGAGTGATTGAGAGAGAGAGTCTGAGAGAGAGAGAGAGAGACTGAGAGTGATTGAGAGAGAGAGAGTCTGGGAGAGAGAGAGTGAGAGTGATTGGGAGAGAGAGAGAGAGAGAGACTGAGCGTGATTGAGAAAGAGAGAGAGAGAGTCTGAGAGAGAGAGAGTGAGAGTGATTGGGAGAGAGAGAGAGAGGGTGAGAGAGAGCAGCTGAGCTTTGACACCACAGCAGGATTTTCAGATTTTATTTTCACTGGAGCAAATGATTTGAAAATATTGAAAGAAAGTTTAATTTGCTGTTTTAGGGTGTGTGAGGGGCCAGCCAAAGGACATGCACAGGGCACATAGCACTGAAGGGTTTGCTTAGGAATTAGCACAGCACGACTCACAGGTCACCAAGTCCTGCTTTATGTTATTTGACAAAACAAATAGAATGTAGGTGGGGAAAATTTTATTTTTACATTGTTACTGTATCTGTAATTGAACCGCTGACGGCCTGAAGTACAGATAGGAGGTTTATTTCCAGAGCTTGCCGACATATTTTGCGATTTTTCCAATATAATTTTTTAAAAAAACAGACTTCTGGGAAGCTGAGATTGTGTTCTCACGGAATGTGCAGGGGCAGGCCGAGGGAATTTCCCTTCCTCTGGAAACACAGCAGGCACTCGGCGAGAGATACCCGGCTATATCCACAGAGAGACCGTGGCTCGAGCAACGCAGGGTCACCTGTGACCCTGACAGTCCCGGGACCCGGACCTCCGGCTCTCAGCCCCGTGTGGAACATAGTGTCAGGGTTACAGAGAGAGGGAAGGGGGGGGGGGGGTGGGGCGGGGGGAGGAGGGACCACAGTACCAGAGCGGGGTCTCCTGTGGTGGCTGAGTAACTGTGGGCCAATAAGCCAGGAGATGAGTTACCGCTCGACTGTATATAAGGCACATCTCTTGCATATGAGGAGCCCGAGCCCTCCATATAAGCTGCCAGGCTCCTTTATATAAGCTGCTTCTGTATATAAGGTGCATCCCTCCTGTATATAAGGGGCCTCTCTCCTGTATATAAGGTGCCTCTCTCCTGTATATCAGGGGCCTCTCTCCTGTATATAAGGTGTCTCTCTCCTGTATATAAGGTGTCTCTCTCCAGTATATGAGGTGTCTCTCTCCTGTATATGAGGTGTCTCTCTCCTGTATATAAGGTGCCTCTCTCCTGTATATGAGGTGTCTCTCTCCTGTGTATAAGGTGTCTCTCTCCTGTATATGAGGTGTCTCTCTCCTGTAGATAAGGTGCCTCTCTCCTGTATATGAGGTGTCTCTCTCCTGTGTATAAGGTGTCTCTCTCCTGTATATGAGGTGTCTCTCTCCTGTAGATAAGGTGCCTCTCTCCTGTATATGAGGTGTCTCTCTCCTGTGTATAAGGTGTCTCTCTCCTGTATATGAGGTGTCTCTCTCCTGTAGATAAGGTGCCTCTCTCCTGTATATGAGGTGTCTCTCTCCAGTATATAAGGTGTCTCTCTCCTGTATATAAGGTATCTCTCTCCTGTATATAAGGTGCCTCTCTCCTGTATATAAGGTGTCTCTCTCCTGTATATAAGGTGTCTCTCTCCTGTATATAAGGTGTCTCTCTCCAGTATATAAAGTGCCTCTCTCCTGTATATAAGGTGTCTCTCTCCAGTATATAAGGTGCCTCTCTCCAGTATATAAGGTGTCTCTCTCCAGTATATAAGGTGCCTCTCTCCTGTATATAAGGTGCCTCTCTCCTGTATATAAGGTGTCTCTCTCCTGTATATAAGGTGTCTCTCTCCTGTATATAAAGTGCCTCTCTCCTGTATATAAGGTGTCTCTCTCCTGTATATAAGGTGTCTCTCTCCAGTATATAAGGTGCCTCTCTCCAGTATATAAGGTGCCTCTCTCCAGTATATAAGGTGCCTCTCTCCTGTATATAAGGTGTCTCTCTCCAGTATATAAGGTGCCTCTCTCCAGTATATAAGGTGTCTCTCTCCAGTATATAAGGTGCCTCTCTCCTGTATATAAGGTGCCTCTCTCCTGTATATAAGGTGCCTCTCTCCTGTATATAAGGTGCCTCTCTCCTGTATATAAGGTGCCTCTCTCCTGTATATAAGGTGTCTCTCTCCAGTATATAAGGTGCCTCTCTCCTGTATATAAGGTGCCTCTCTCCTGTATATAAGGTGTCTCTCTCCTGTATATGAGGTGTCTCTCTCCTGTATATAAGGTGTCTCTCTCCAGTATATAAGGTGCCTCTCTCCAGTATACAAGGTGTCTCTCTCCAGTATATAAGGTGCCTCTCTCCTGTATATAAGGTGCCTCTCTCCTGTATATAAGGTGTCTCTCTCCAGTATATAAGGTGTCTCTCTCCAGTATATAAGGTGCCTCTCTCCTGTATATAAGGTGCCTCTCTCCTGTATATAAGGTGTCTCTCTCCAGTATATGAGGTGTCTCTCTCCTGTATATAAGGTGTCTCTCTCCAGTATATAAGGTGTCTCTCTCCAGTATATAAGGTGCCTCTCTCCTGTATATAAGGTGTCTCACTCCTGTATATAAGGTGCCTCTCTCCTGTATATAAGGTGCCTCTCTCCTGTATATAAGGTGCCTCTCTCCTGTATATAAGGTGTCTCACTCCTGTATATAAGGTGCCTCTCTCCAGTATATAAGGTGTCTCTCTCCTGTATATAAGGTGTCTCTCTCCTGTATATACGGTGCCTCTCTCCTGTATATAAGGTGCCTCTCCTGTATATAAGGTGCCTCTCTCCTGTATATAAGGTGCCTCTCCTGTATATAAGGTGCCTCTCTCCTGTATATAAGGTGTCTCTCTCCTGTATATAAGGTGTCTCTCTCCAGTATATAAGGTGTCTCACTCCTGTATATAAGGTGCCTCTCTCCTGGAAAAAGGTGTCTCTCTCCTGTATATAAGGTCTCTCTCCAGTATATAAGGTGTCTCACTCCTGTATATAAGGTGCCTCTCTCCTGTATATAAGGTGCCTCTCTCCTGTATATAAGGTGTCTCTCTCCTGTATATAAGGTGTCTCGCTCCAGTATATAAGGTGCCTCTCTCCTGTATATAAGGTGTCTCTCTCCTGGATATGAGGTGTCTCTCTCCTGTATATAAGGTGCCTCTCTCCTGTATATAAGGTGCCTCTCTCCTGTATATAAGGTGCCTCTCTCCTGCATATAAGGTGTCTCTCTCCTGGATATGAGGTGTCTCTCTCCTGTATATAAGGTGCCTCTCTCCTGTATATAAGGTGCCTCTCCTGTATATAAGTGCCTCTCTCCTGTATATGAGGTGTCTCTCTCCTGTATATAAGGTGCCTCTCTCCTGTATGTAAGGTGCCTCTCTCCTGTATATAAGGTATCTCTCTCCTGTATATAAGGTGCCTCTCTCCTGTATATGAGGTGTCTCTCTCCTGTATATAAGGTGTCTCTCTCCAGTATATGAGGTGTCTCTCTCCTGGATAAAAGGTGCCTCTCTCCTGTATATAAGGTGCCTCTCTCCTGTATATAAGGAGTCTCTCTCCTGTATATAAGGTGTCTCTCTCCTGTATATGAGGTGTCTCTCTCCTGTATATAAGGGGCCTCTCTCCTGTATATAAGGGGCCTCTCTCCTGTATATAAGGTGTCTCTCTCCTGTATATAAGGTGTCTCTCTTCTGTATATCAGGGGCCTCTCTCCTGTATATAAGGTGCCTCTCTCCTGTATATAAGGTGTCTCTCTCCTGCATATAAGGTGCCTCTCTCCAGTATATGAGGTGTCTCTCTCCTGTATATAAAGTGCCTCTCTCCAGTATATGAGGTGTCTCTCTCCAGTATATAAGGTATCTCTCTCCTGTATATAAGGGGCCTCTCTCCAGTATATGAGGTGTCTCTTTCCTGTATATAAGGTGCCTCTCTCCTGTATATAAGGGGCCTCTCTCCAGTATATGAGGTGTCTCTCTCCAGTATATAAGGTGTCTCTCTCCTGTATATAAGGTGCCTCTCTCCAGTATATGAGGTGTCTCTCTCCTGTATATAAGGGGCCTCTCTCCAGTATATGAGGTGTCTCTCTCCTGTATATAAGGTGCCTCTCTCCTGTATATAAGGGGCCTCTCTCCAGTATATGAGGTGTCACTCTCCTGTATATAAGGTGCCTCTCTCCTGTATATAAGGGGCCTCTCTCCAGTATATGAGGTGTCTCTCTCCAGTATATAAGGTGTCTCTCTCCTGTATATAAGGTGCCTCTCTCCTGTATATAAGGGGCCTCTCTCCAGTATATGAGGTGTCTCTCTCCAGTATATAAGGTGTCTCTCTCCAGTATATGAGGTGCCTCTCTCCTGTATATAAGGTGCCTCTCTCCAGTATATGAGGTGTCTCTCTCCAGTATATGAGGTGTCTCTCTCCTGTATATAAGGGGACTCTCTCCAGTATATGAGGTGTCTCTCTCCTGCATATAAGGTGCCTCTCTCCAGTATATGAGGTGTCTCTCTCCTGTATATAAGGGGCCTCTCTCCAGTATATGAGGTGCCTCTCTACTGTATATAAAGTGCCTCTCTCCTGTATATAAGGGGCCTCTCTCCAGTATATGAGGTGTCTCTCTTCTGAAAACGAGGTGTCTCTCTCCAGTATATGAGGTGTCTCTCTCCTGTATTTAAGGTGCCTCTCTCCAGTATAAGAGGTGTCTCTCTCCTGTATATAAGGTGCCTCTCTCCTGTATATAAGGTGTCTCTCTCCTGTATATAAGGTGTCTCTCTCCTGTATATTAGGTGCCTCTCTCCAGTATATGAGGTGTCTCTCTCCTGTATATAAGGTGCCTCTCTCCTGTATATAAAGTGCCTCTCTCCTGTATATAAGGGGCCTCTCTCCAGTATATGAGGTGTCTGTCTCCTGTATATAAGTGGCCTCTCTCCTGTATATAAGGGGCCTCTCTCCAGTATATGAGGTGTCTCTCACCTGTATATAAGGTGCCTCTCTCCAGGATATGAGGTGTCTCTCTCCTGTATATAAGGTGCCTCTCTCCTGCATATAAGGGGCCTCTCCTGTATATAAGTGCCTCTCTCCTGTATATGAGGTGTCTCTCTCCTGTATATAAGGTGCCTCTCTCCTGTATGTAAGGTGCCTCTCTCCTGTATATAAGGTATCTCTCTCCTGTATATAAGGTGCCTCTCTCCTGTATATGAGGTGTCTCTCTCCTGTATATAAGGTGTCTCTCTCCAGTATATGAGGTGTCTCTCTCCTGGATATAAGGTGCCTCTCTCCTGTATATAAGGTGCCTCTCCTGTATATAAGTGCCTCTCTCCTGTATATGAGGTGTCTCTCTCCTGTATATAAGGTGCCTCTCTCCTGTATGTAAGGTGCCTCTCTCCTGTATATAAGGTATCTCTCTCCTGTATATGAGGTGCCTCTCTCCAGTATATGAGGTGTCTCTCTCCTGTATATAAGGTGCCTCTCTCCTGTATATAAGGTGCCTCTCTCCTGTATATAAGGAGTCCCTCTCCTGTATATAAGGTATCTCTCTCCAGTATATGAGGTGTCTCTCTCCTGTATATAAGGTGCCTCTCTCCTGTATATAAGGTGTCTCTCTCCTGTATATAAGGTATCTCTCTCCTGTATATAAGGGGCCTCTCTAATGTATATAAGGTGCCTCTCTCCAGTATATGAGGTGTCTCTCTCCTGTATATAAGGTGTCTCTCTCCAGTATATAAGGTGCCTCTCTCCTGTATATAAGGTGCCTCTCTCCAGTATATGAGTTGTCTCTCTCCTGTATATAAGGTGCCTCTCTCCTGTGTATAAGGTGTCTCTCTCCTGTATATAAGGTGCCTCTCCTGTATATAAGATGCCTCTCTCCAGTATATAAGGTGTCTCTCTCCTGTATATAAGGTGCCTCTCTCCTGTATATAAGGGGCCTCTCTCCAGTATATAAGGTGTCTCTCTCCTGTATATAAGGTGCCTCTCTCCAGTATATAAGGTGCCTCTCTCCTGTATATAATGTGCCTCTCTCCTGTATATAAGGGGCCTCTCTCCTGTATATAAGGTGTCTCTCTCCTGTATATAAGGTGCCTCTCTCCTGTATATAAGGTGTCTCTCTCCTATATATCAGGTGTCTCTCTCCTGTATATAAGGTGCCTCTCTCCTGTATATAAGGTGTCTCTCTCCTGTATATAAGGGGCCTCTCTCCAGTATATGAGGTGCCTCTCTCCTGTATATAAGGTGCCTCTCTCCAGTATATGAGGTGTCTCTCTCCAGTATATGAGGTGTCTCTCTCCTGTATATAAGGGGACTCTCTCCAGTATATGAGGTGTCTCTCTCCTGCATATAAGGTGCCTCTCTCCAGTATATGAGGTGTCTCTCTCCTGTATATAAGGGGCCTCTCTCCAGTATATGAGGTGCCTCTCTACTGTATATAAAGTGCCTCTCTCCTGTATATAAGGGGCCTCTCTCCAGTATATGAGGTGTCTCTCTTCTGAAAACGAGGTGTCTCTCTCCAGTATATGAGGTGTCTCTCTCCTGTATTTAAGGTGCCTCTCTCCAGTATAAGAGGTGTCTCTCTCCTGTATATAAGGTGCCTCTCTCCTGTATATAAGGTGTCTCTCTCCTGTATATAAGGTGTCTCTCTCCTGTATATTAGGGGCCTCTCTCCAGTATATGAGGTGTCTCTCTCCTGTATATAAGGTGCCTCTCTCCTGTATATAAAGTGCCTCTCTCCTGTATATAAGGGGCCTCTCTCCAGTATATGAGGTGTCTGTCTCCTGTATATAAGTGGCCTCTCTCCTGTATATAAGGGGCCTCTCTCCAGTATATGAGGTGTCTCTCTCCTGTATATAAGGTGCCTCTCTCCAGGATATGAGGTGTCTCTCTCCTGTATATAAGTGGCCTCTCTCCTGTATATAAGGGGCCTCTCTCCAGTATATGAGGTGTCTCTCTCCTGTATATAAGGTGCCTCTCTCCTGCATATAAGGGGCCTCTCCTGTATATAAGTGCCTCTCTCCTGTATATGAGGTGTCTCTCTCCTGTATATAAGGTGCCTCTCTCCTGTATGTAAGGTGCCTCTCTCCTGTATATAAGGTATCTCTCTCCTGTATATAAGGTGCCTCTCTCCTGTATATGAGGTGTCTCTCTCCTGTATATAAGGTGTCTCTCTCCAGTATATGAGGTGTCTCTCTCCTGGATATAAGGTGCCTCTCTCCTGTATATAAGGTGCCTCTCCTGTATATAAGTGCCTCTCTCCTGTATATGAGGTGTCTCTCTCCTGTATATAAGGTGCCTCTCTCCTGTATGTAAGGTGCCTCTCTCCTGTATATAAGGTATCTCTCTCCTGTATATGAGGTGCCTCTCTCCAGTATATGAGGTGTCTCTCTCCTGTATATAAGGTGCCTCTCTCCTGTATATAAGGTGCCTCTCTCCTGTATATAAGGAGTCCCTCTCCTGTATATAAGGTATCTCTCTCCAGTATATGAGGTGTCTCTCTCCTGTATATAAGGTGCCTCTCTCCTGTATATAAGGTGTCTCTCTCCTGTATATAAGGTATCTCTCTCCTGTATATAAGGGGCCTCTCTAATGTATATAAGGTGCCTCTCTCCAGTATATGAGGTGTCTCTCTCCTGTATATAAGGTGTCTCTCTCCAGTATATAAGGTGCCTCTCTCCTGTATATAAGGTGCCTCTCTCCAGTATATGAGTTGTCTCTCTCCTGTATATAAGGTGCCTCTCTCCTGTGTATAAGGTGTCTCTCTCCTGTATATAATGTGCCTCTCTCCTGTATATGAGTTGTCTCTCTCCTGTATGTAAGGAGTCTCTCTCCTGTATGTAAGGTGTCTCTCTCCTGTATATGAGGTGTCTCTCTCTTGTATATAAGGTGTCTCTTTCCTGTATATGAGGTGTCTCTCTCCTGTATATAAGGTGTCTCTCTCCTGTATATAAGGTGTCTCTCTCCAGTATATAAGGTGTCTCTCTCCAGTTTATGAGGTGCCTCTCTCCTGTATATGAGGTGTCTCTCTCCTGTATATAAGGTGTCTCTCTCCTGTATATAAGGGGCCTCTCTCCTGTATATAAGGTGTCTCTCTCCTGTATATACAGAACAGAACGGACTATTGCAAAGAAGCATACCGACAACTGGACAACCAGGAACACTACAGACGGTTACCCGCAGATCCGACCAAAGAACACACCCACCAGCTCAACAAACTGATCAAGACCTTCGATCCAGACCTTCAAAGCATCCTACGCACTCTCATCCCACGTACTCCCCGCGTGGGAGACTTCTACTGCCTTCCAAAGATACACAAAGCCAACACACCCGGACGTCCTATCGTATCAGGCAACGGAACCCTGTGTGAGAACCTCTCTGGATACATCGAGGGCATCCTAAAACCCATCGTACAGGGAACCCCCAGCTTCTGTCGCGACACTACAGACTTCCTACAAAAACTCAGTACCCACGGACCAGTTGAACCAGGAACACTTCTCACCACGATGGACGTCTCGGCACTATACACCAGTATCCCCCACGATGACGGCATCGCTGCGACAGCATCAATACTCAACACCAACAACAGCCAATCTCCAGACGCCATCCTACAACTCATCCGCTTCATCCTGGATCACAATATCTTCACCTTCGATAACCAGTTCTTTACCCAAACACACGGAACAGCCATGGGGACCAAATTCGCACCCCAATACGCCAACATTTTCATGCACAAGTTCGAGCGGAACTTCTTCACTGCACAAGACCTCCAACCAACACTATTATCCAGATACATCGACGACATTTTCTTTCTATGGACCCACGGCAAGGAATCACTAAAGAGACTACACGATAACATCAACAAGTTCCATCCCACCATCAAGCTCACCATGGACTACTCCTCAGAATCAGTTTCTTTCTTGGACACACGAATCTCCATCAAAGACGGGCACCTCAGCACCTCACTCTACCGCAAGCCCACGGACAACCTCACGATGCTCCACTTTTCCAGCTTCCACCCTAACCACGTCAAAGAGGCCATCCCCTATGGACAGGCCCTGCGAATACACAGGGTCTGCTCAGACGAGGAGGAACGCGATGGACACCTACAGACGCTGAAAGACGCCCTAGTAAGAACGGGATATGACGCTCGACTCATCGATCGACAGTTCCGACGGGCCACAGCAAAAAATCGCATAGACCTCCTCAGGAGACTAACACGGGACGCAACCAACAGAGTACCCTTTGTCGTCCAGTACTTCCCCGGAGCGGAGAAACTACGCCATGTTCTCCGCAGCCTTCAACATGTCATCAATGAGGACAAACACCTCGCTATGGCCATCCCCACACCTCCACTACTCGCCTTTAAACAGCCACCCAACCTCAAACAGACCATCGTTCGCAGCAAATTACCAAGCTTTCAAGAGAACAGCGTCCACGACACCACACAACCCTGCCACGGTAACCTCTGCAAGACATGCCAGATCATCGACACAGATACCACCATCACACGAGAGGACACCACCCACCAGGTGCATGGTTCATACTCCTGTGACTCGGCCAACGTTGTCTACCTCATCCGTTGCAGGAAAGGATGGCCCAGAGCATGGTACATTGGCGAGACCATGCAGACGCTGCGACAACGGATGAACGGACACCGCGCAACAATCGCCAAACAGGAGGGTTCCCTCCCAGTCGGGGAACACTTCAGCAGTCATGGACATTCATCCACCGACCTTCGGGTAAGCGTACTCCAAGGCGGCCTTCGAGACACACGACAACGCAAAATCGTCGAGCAGAAATTGATAGCCAAGTTCCGCACCCATGAGGACGGCCTCAACCGGGATCTTGGGTTCATGTCACGCTACACGTTACCCCACCAGCGAACAAATGTTATCTGTTTTTAATATAACGGGTCAGTTGCTGTCTTTTCTATGTTTCGACCTCTCTATCTCTGTTTTTTTTGTTTGTTGTTTTTTTTTGGTGATTTGTATATTCTGTGAGACCTGGCAGGTAACACCTGTCTGTCTGCACACTGATTGCCTTGGCAACGGGCAGTTAAAAAAACTGTCTGTACGCACCAAGCATTGTTCTGTGAATTATAAATATAATTTCATTTTGAGGATTTCATTTTCACATTGTTCACCTGACGTAGGAGGAAGCCTCCGAAAGCTTGTGAATTTAAAATAAAATTGCTGGACTATAACTTGGTGTTGTAAAATTGTTTACAAATGTAAACCCCAGTCCATCACCGGCATCTCCACATCATGACTACCATCGACACCACAAACTGCCGGCTCACAGTGGAAAGGATACCCAAGAAGATCGCGCATTTGGACACAGACATCAAGTTTTTACAGAGCTGCAAGAAAGCAGACAAGATCCCGAAAGGACTCCAGATCACGAACCCACTCAAGTCCACATACAACTCGGATTACGCTGAGAGACTCTGCCGCCGTACCTCTTGCACACTCCGCAACCATCTCATACACCAACTCTACAGCAGACGCCGCAACCTCGAAACCAAGATAGAGTCCATACTCTCAACCTGTACTCAGGACACAGCAGACCAGCTACGATATACCGCCAAACAGACGAGGCAACGGAACTATGCTGCCTACATGAAAACCAAGAGCAGGAAGCTTGAGAAACTCGGCATCACCACCAGCATCGACCAAGCTTCCCCTGGTACCACGGTTGCAACCACAGGGAAGTCTATTGTCAATTTGTCCGACCACACCCTTCAACCAGACGAAATCGAAGTTCTCAGCCGAGGGTTCAATTTCTGCCCCACTACCAAAATGGACCCCACTAGTCTCGCGGCGGACACAGAGGAATTCATCAGGAGAATGAGGCTCCGGGAATTCTACCACAAACCCCAAGATTTCAGCAGCGAACCCAATGAGACAATCGACGATCCGGAACAGCAGACAGAGGGATCCGCGGTACAGCAACCGAAGAGGAAAGAGTCAAACTGGACTCCTCCGGAGGGTCGCTGCCCTCAGCTGGACATGTATGCTCAAGCTGTCAGGAAATGCGTCAATGCCAGGTTCATCAGCCGCACTCAGAAGACAGTCCAGAATGTCACCCGAGCACAACGCAACGCCATCAACGCTCTCAAGACCAACCGCAACATCGTCATCAAACCAGCGGACAAAGGAGGAGCCATAGTCATACAGAACAGAACGGACTATTGCAAAGAAGCATACCGACAACTGGACAACCAGGAACACTACAGACGGTTACCCGCAGATCCGACCAAAGAACACACCCACCAGCTCAACAAACTGATCAAGACCTTCGATCCAGACCTTCAAAACATCCTACGCACTCTCATCCCATGTACTCCCCACGTGGGAGACTTCTACTGCCTCCCAAAGATACACAAAGCCAACACACCCGGACGTCCTATCGTATCAGGCAACGGAACCCTGTGTGAGAACCTCTCTGGATACATCGAGGGCATCCTGAAACCCATCGTACAGGGAACCCCCAGCTTCTGTCGCGACACTACAGACTTCCTACAAAAACTCAGTACCCACGGACCAGTTGAACCAGGAACACTTCTCACCACGATGGACGTCTCGGCACTATACACCAGTATCCCCCACGATGACGGCATCGCTGCGACAGCATCAATACTCAACACCAACAACAGCCAATCTCCGGAAGCCATCCTACAACTCATCCGCTTCATCCTGGATCACAATATCTTCACCTTCGATAACCAGTTCTTTACCCAAACACACGGAACAGCCATGGGGACCAAATTCGCACCCCAATACGCCAACATTTTCATGCACAAGTTCGAGCAGGACTTCTTCACTGCACAAGACCTCCAACCAACACTATACACCAGATACATCGACGACATTTTCTTTCTATGGACCCACGGCAAGGAATCACTAAAGAGACTACACGATAACATCAACAAGTTCCATCCCACCATCAAGCTCACCATGGACTACTCCTCAGAATCAGTTTCTTTCTTGGACACACGAATCTCCATCAAAGACGGGCACCTCAGCACCTCACTCTACCGCAAGCCCACGGACAACCTCACGATGCTCCACTTTTCCAGCTTCCACCCTAACCACGTCAAAGAGGCCATCCCCTATGGACAGGCCCTGCGAATACACAGGGTCTGCTCAGACGAGGAGGAACGCGATGGACACCTACAGACGCTGAAAGACGCCCTAGTAAGAACGGGATATGACGCTCGACTCATCGATCGACAGTTCCGACGGGCCACAGCAAAAAATCGCATAGACCTCCTCAGGAGACTAACACGGGACGCAACCAACAGAGTACCCTTTGTCGTCCAGTACTTCCCCGGAGCGGAGAAACTACGCCATGTTCTCCGCAGCCTTCAACATGTCATCAATGAGGACAAACACCTCGCTATGGCCATCCCCACACCTCCACTACTCGCCTTTAAACAGCCACCCAACCTCAAACAGACCATCGTTCGCAGCAAATTACCAAGCTTTCAAGAGAACAGCGTCCACGACACCACACAACCCTGCCACGGTAACCTCTGCAAGACATGCCAGATCATCGACACAGATACCACCATCACACGAGAGGACACCACCCACCAGGTGCATGGTTCATACTCCTGTGACTCGGCCAACGTTGTCTACCTCATCCGTTGCAGGAAAGGATGGCTCAGAGCATGGTACATTGGCGAGACCATGCAGACACTGCGACAACGGATGAATGGACACCGCGCAACAATCGCCAAACAGGAGGGTTCCCTCCCAGTCGGGGAACACTTCAGCAGTCATGGACATTCATCCACCGACCTTCGGGTAAGCGTACTCCAAGGCGGCCTTCGAGACACACGACAACGCAAAATCGTCGAGCAGAAATTGATAACCAAGTTCCGCACCCATGAGGACGGCCTCAACCGGGATCTTGGGTTCATGTCACGCTACACGTTACCCCACCAGCGAACAAATGTTATCTGTTTTTAATATAACGGGTCAGTTGCTGTCTTTTCTATGTTTCGACCTCTCTATCTCTGTTTTTTTTGTTTGTTGTTTTTTTTTGGTGATTTGTATATTCTGTGAGACCTGGCAGGTAACACCTGTCTGTCTGCACACTGATTGCCTTGGCAACGGGCAGTTAAAAAAACTGTCTGTACGCACCAAGCATTGTTCTGTGAATTATAAATATAATTTCATTTTGAGGATTTCATTTTCACATTGTTCACCTGACGAAGGAGGAAGCCTCCGAAAGCTTGTGAATTTAAAATAAAATTGCTGGACTATAACTTGGTGTTGTAAAATTGTTTACAAATGTAAACCCCAGTCCATCACCGGCATCTCCACATCCTGTATATAAGGGGCCTCTCTCCTGTATATAAGGTGTCTCTCTCCTGTATATCAGGGGCCTCTCTCCTGTATATAAGGTGTCTCTCTCCTGTATATAAGGTGCCTCTCTCCTGTATATAAGGTGTCTCTCTCCTGTATATGAGGTGTTTCTCTCCTGTATATAAAGTGCCTCTCTCCAGTATATGAGCTGTCTCTCTCCAGTATATGAGGTGTCTCTCTCCTGTATATAAGGTGCCTCTCTCCAGTATATAAGGTGCCTCTCTCCTGTATATAAGGGGCCTCTATCCTGTATATAAGGTGTCTCTCTCCTGTATATAAGGTGCCTCTCTCCTGTATATAAGGTGCCTCACTCCTGTATATAAGGGGCCTCTCTCCTGTATATAAGGTGTCTCTCTCCTGTATATAAGGTGCCTCTCTCCTGTATATAAGGTGTCTCTCTCCTGTATATAAGATGCCTCTCTCCTGTATATAAGGTGCCTCTCTCCTGTATATAAGGTGTCTCTCTCCTGTATATAAGGTGCCTCTCTCCTGTATATAAGGTGTCTCTCTCCTGTAGATAAGGTGCCTCTCTCCAGTATATGAGGTGTTTCTCTCCTGTATATAAGGTGCCTCTCTCCTGTATATATCGAGTCCCTCTCCTGTATATAAGGTATCTCTCTCCTGTATATAAGGGGCCCCTCTCCTGTATATGAGGTGCCTCTCTCCTGTATATAAGGTGCCTCTCTCCTGTATATAAGGGGCCTCTCTCCTGTATATAATGTGTCTCTCTCCTGTATATAAGGTGCCTCTCTCCAGTATATAAGGTGCCTCTCTCCTGTATATAAGGTGCCTCACTCCTGTATATAAGGGGCCTCTCTCCTTTATATAAGGTGCCTCTCTCCTGTATATAAGGTGTCTCTCTCCTGTATATAAGATGCCTCTCTCCTGTATATAAGGTGCCTCTCTCCTGTATATACGGTGTCTCTCTCCTGTATATAAGAGGCCTCTCTCCTGTATATGAGGTGTCTCTCTCCTGTATTTCAGGTGTCTCTCTCCTATATATCAGGTGTCTCTCTCCTGTATATAAGGTGCCTCTCTCCTGTATATGAGGTGTCTCTCTCCTGTATATGAGGTGTCTCTCTCCTGTATATAAGGTGTCTCTCTCCTGTATATAAGGTGCCTCTCTCCAGTATATGAGGTGTCTCTCTCCTGTATATAAGGTGCCTCTCTCCAGTATATAAGGTGCCTCTCTCCAGTATATGAGGTGTCTCTCTCCTGTATATAAGCTGTCTCTCTCCTGTATATAAGGGGCCTCTCTTCTGTATATAAGGTGCCTCTCTCCTGTATATAAGGTGCCTCTCTCCTGTATATAAGGAATCTCTCTCCTGTCTATAAGGTGTCTCTCTCCAGTATATGAGGTGTCTCTCTCCTGTATATAAGGTGCCTCTCTCCTGTATATAACGAGTCCCTCTCCTGTATATAAGGTATCTCTCTCCTGTATATAAGGGGCCCCTCTCCTGTATATGAGGTGCCTCTCTCCTGTATATAAGGTGCCTCTCTCCTGTATATAAGGGGCCTCTATCCTGTATATAAGGTGTCTCTCTCCTGTATATAAGGTGCCTCTCTCCAGTATATAAGGTGCCTCTCTCCTGTATATAAGGTGCCTCACTCCTGTATATAAGGGGCCTCTCTCCTGTATATAAGGTGTCTCTCTCCTGTATATAAGGTGCCTCTCTCCTGTATATAAGGTGTCTCTCTCCTGTATATAAGATGCCTCTCTCCTGTATATAAGGTGCCTCTCTCCTGTATATAAGGTGTCTCTCTCCTGTATATAAGGTGTCTCTCTCCTGTATATAAGGTGCCTCTCTCCTGTATATAAGGTGTCTCTCTCCTGTAGATAAGGTGCCTCTCTCCAGTATATGAGGTGTCTCTCTCCTGTATATAAGGTGCCTCTCTCCTGTATATATCGAGTCCCTCTCCTGTATATAAGGTATCTCTCTCCTGTATATAAGGGGCCCCTCTCCTGTATATGAGGTGCCTCTCTCCTGTATATAAGGTGCCTCTCTCCTGTATATAAGGGGCCTCTCTCCTGTATATAATGTGTCTCTCTCCTGTATATAAGGTGCCTCTCTCCAGTATATAAGGTGCCTCTCTCCTGTATATAAGGTGCCTCACTCCTGTATATAAGGTGCCTCTCTCCTGTATATAAGGTGTCTCTCTCCTGTATATAAGATGCCTCTCTCCTGTATATAAGGTGCCTCTCTCCTGTATATACGGTGTCTCTCTCCTGTATATAAGAGGCCTCTCTCCTGTATATGAGGTGTCTCTCTCCTGTATATAAGGTGTCACTCTCCTATATATCAGGTGTCTCTCTCCTGTATATAAGGTGCCTCTCTCCTGTATATGAGGTGTCTCTCTCCTGTATATAAGGGGCCCCTCTCCTGTATATGAGGTGCCTCTCTCCTGTATATAAGGTGTCTCTCTCCTGTATATAAGGTGTCTCTCTCCTGTATATAAGGTGCCTCTCTCCAGTATATGAGGTCTCTCTCTCCTGTATATAAGGTGTCTCTCTCCTGTATATAAGGTGCCTCTCTCCAGTATATAAGGTGCCTCTCTCCTGTATATAAGGTGCCTCACTCCTGTATATAAGGGGCCTCTCTCCTGTATATAAGGTGTCTCTCTCCTGTATATAAGGTGCCTCTCTCCTGTATATAAGGTGTCTCTCTCCTGTATATAAGATGCCTCTCTCCTGTATATAAGGTGCCTCTCTCCTGTATATAAGGTGTCTCTCTCCTGTATATAAGGTGTCTCTCTCCTGTATATAAGGTGCCTCTCTCCTGTATATAAGGTGTCTCTCTCCTGTAGATAAGGTGCCTCTCTCCAGTATATGAGGTGTCTCTCTCCTGTATATAAGGTGCCTCTCTCCTGTATATATCGAGTCCCTCTCCTGTATATAAGGTATCTCTCTCCTGTATATAAGGGGCCCCTCTCCTGTATATGAGGTGCCTCTCTCCTGTATATAAGGTGCCTCTCTCCTGTATATAAGGGGCCTCTCTCCTGTATATAATGTGTCTCTCTCCTGTATATAAGGTGCCTCTCTCCAGTATATAAGGTGCCTCTCTCCTGTATATAAGGTGCCTCACTCCTGTATATAAGGTGCCTCTCTCCTGTATATAAGGTGTCTCTCTCCTGTATATAAGATGCCTCTCTCCTGTATATAAGGTGCCTCTCTCCTGTATATACGGTGTCTCTCTCCTGTATATAAGAGGCCTCTCTCCTGTATATGAGGTGTCTCTCTCCTGTATATAAGGTGTCACTCTCCTATATATCAGGTGTCTCTCTCCTGTATATAAGGTGCCTCTCTCCTGTATATGAGGTGTCTCTCTCCTGTATATAAGGGGCCCCTCTCCTGTATATGAGGTGCCTCTCTCCTGTATATAAGGTGTCTCTCTCCTGTATATAAGGTGTCTCTCTCCTGTATATAAGGTGCCTCTCTCCAGTATATGAGGTCTCTCTCTCCTGTATATAAGGTGTCTCTCTCCTGTATATAAGGGGCCTCTCTCCAGTATATGAGGTGTCTCTCTCCTGTATATAAGCTGTCTCTCTCCTGTATATAAGGGGTCTCTCTCCTTTATATCAGGTGCCTCTCTCCTGTATATGAGGTGCCTCTCTCCTGTATGTAAGGGGCCTCTCCTGTATATAAGGTGCCTCTCTCCAGTATATGAGGTGTCTCTCTCCTGTATATAAGGGGCCTCTCTCCTGTATAAAAGGTGCCTCTCTCCAGTATATGAGGTGTCTCTCTCCTGTAAATAAGGTGCCTCTCTCCAGTATATGAGGTGTCTCTCTCCTCTATATAAGGGGCCTCTCTCCTGTATATGAGGTGCCTCTCTCCTGTATATGAGGTGTCTCTCTCCTGTATATAAGGTGCCTCTCTCCTGTATATGAGGTGCCTCTCCTGTATATAAGATGCCTCTCTCCAGTATATAAGGTGTCTCTCTCCTGTATATAAGGTGCCTCTCTCCTGTATATAAGGGGCCTCTCTCCAGTATATAAGGTGTCTCTCTCCTGTATATAAGGTGCCTCTCTCCAGTATATAAGGTGCCTCTCTCCTGTATATAATGTGCCTCTCTCCTGTATATAAGGGGCCTCTCTCCTGTATATAAGGTGTCTCTCTCCTGTATATAAGGTGCCTCTCTCCTGTATATAAGGTGTCTCTCTCCTATATATCAGGTGTCTCTCTCCTGTATATAAGGTGCCTCTCTCCTGTATATAAGGTGTCTCTCTCCTGTATATAAGGGGCCTCTCTCCTGTATATAAGGTGCCTCTCTCCTGTATATAAGGTGTCTCTCTCCTGTATATAAGGGGCCTCTCTCCTGTATATAAGGTGTCTCTCTCCAGTATATGAGGTGTCTCTCTCCTGTATATATGGTGTCTCTCTCCTGTATATAAGGTGTCTCTCTCCTGTATATAAGGTGTCTCTCTCCTCTATATACGGTGCCTCTCTCCTGTATATGAGGAGTCTCTTTCCTGTATATAAGGTGCCTCTCTCCTGTATATAAGGTGCATCTGTCCTGTATTTGAGGTGTCTCTCTCCTGTATATAAGGTTCACCTTGTCTGTAAATATGGTGTCTCTTTCCTGTGAATAAGATACATCTCACCTGTATATAAGTGGCCTAATTCCTGTATATAAGGGGCCTCTATCCTGTATATAAGGTGTCTCTCTCCTGTATATAAGGTGCCTCTCTCCAGTATATAAGGTGCCTCTCTCCTGTATATAAGGTGCCTCACTCCTGTATATAAGGGGCCTCTCTCCTGTATATAAGGTGTCTCTCTCCTGTATATAAGGTGCCTCTCTCCTGTATATAAGGTGTCTCTCTCCTGTATATAAGATGCCTCTCTCCTGTATATAAGGTGCCTCTCTCCTGTATATAAGGTGTCTCTCTCCTGTATATAAGGTGTCTCTCTCCTGTATATAAGGTGCCTCTCTCCTGTATATAAGGTGTCTCTCTCCTGTAGATAAGGTGCCTCTCTCCAGTATATGAGGTGTCTCTCTCCTGTATATAAGGTGCCTCTCTCCTGTATATATCGAGTCCCTCTCCTGTATATAAGGTATCTCTCTCCTGTATATAAGGGGCCCCTCTCCTGTATATGAGGTGCCTCTCTCCTGTATATAAGGTGCCTCTCTCCTGTATATAAGGGGCCTCTCTCCTGTATATAATGTGTCTCTCTCCTGTATATAAGGTGCCTCTCTCCAGTATATAAGGTGCCTCTCTCCTGTATATAAGGTGCCTCACTCCTGTATATAAGGTGCCTCTCTCCTGTATATAAGGTGTCTCTCTCCTGTATATAAGATGCCTCTCTCCTGTATATAAGGTGCCTCTCTCCTGTATATACGGTGTCTCTCTCCTGTATATAAGAGGCCTCTCTCCTGTATATGAGGTGTCTCTCTCCTGTATATAAGGTGTCACTCTCCTATATATCAGGTGTCTCTCTCCTGTATATAAGGTGCCTCTCTCCTGTATATGAGGTGTCTCTCTCCTGTATATAAGGGGCCCCTCTCCTGTATATGAGGTGCCTCTCTCCTGTATATAAGGTGTCTCTCTCCTGTATATAAGGTGTCTCTCTCCTGTATATAAGGTGCCTCTCTCCAGTATATGAGGTCTCTCTCTCCTGTATATAAGGTGTCTCTCTCCTGTATATAAGGTGCCTCTCTCCAGTATATAAGGTGCCTCTCTCCTGTATATAAGGTGCCTCACTCCTGTATATAAGGGGCCTCTCTCCTGTATATAAGGTGTCTCTCTCCTGTATATAAGGTGCCTCTCTCCTGTATATAAGGTGTCTCTCTCCTGTATATAAGATGCCTCTCTCCTGTATATAAGGTGCCTCTCTCCTGTATATAAGGTGTCTCTCTCCTGTATATAAGGTGTCTCTCTCCTGTATATAAGGTGCCTCTCTCCTGTATATAAGGTGTCTCTCTCCTGTAGATAAGGTGCCTCTCTCCAGTATATGAGGTGTCTCTCTCCTGTATATAAGGTGCCTCTCTCCTGTATATATCGAGTCCCTCTCCTGTATATAAGGTATCTCTCTCCTGTATATAAGGGGCCCCTCTCCTGTATATGAGGTGCCTCTCTCCTGTATATAAGGTGCCTCTCTCCTGTATATAAGGGGCCTCTCTCCTGTATATAATGTGTCTCTCTCCTGTATATAAGGTGCCTCTCTCCAGTATATAAGGTGCCTCTCTCCTGTATATAAGGTGCCTCACTCCTGTATATAAGGTGCCTCTCTCCTGTATATAAGGTGTCTCTCTCCTGTATATAAGATGCCTCTCTCCTGTATATAAGGTGCCTCTCTCCTGTATATACGGTGTCTCTCTCCTGTATATAAGAGGCCTCTCTCCTGTATATGAGGTGTCTCTCTCCTGTATATAAGGTGTCACTCTCCTATATATCAGGTGTCTCTCTCCTGTATATAAGGTGCCTCTCTCCTGTATATGAGGTGTCTCTCTCCTGTATATAAGGGGCCCCTCTCCTGTATATGAGGTGCCTCTCTCCTGTATATAAGGTGTCTCTCTCCTGTATATAAGGTGTCTCTCTCCTGTATATAAGGTGCCTCTCTCCAGTATATGAGGTCTCTCTCTCCTGTATATAAGGTGTCTCTCTCCTGTATATAAGGGGCCTCTCTCCAGTATATGAGGTGTCTCTCTCCTGTATATAAGCTGTCTCTCTCCTGTATATAAGGGGTCTCTCTCCTTTATATCAGGTGCCTCTCTCCTGTATATGAGGTGCCTCTCTCCTGTATGTAAGGGGCCTCTCCTGTATATAAGGTGCCTCTCTCCAGTATATGAGGTGTCTCTCTCCTGTATATAAGGGGCCTCTCTCCTGTATAAAAGGTGCCTCTCTCCAGTATATGAGGTGTCTCTCTCCTGTAAATAAGGTGCCTCTCTCCAGTATATGAGGTGTCTCTCTCCTCTATATAAGGGGCCTCTCTCCTGTATATGAGGTGCCTCTCTCCTGTATATGAGGTGTCTCTCTCCTGTATATAAGGTGCCTCTCTCCTGTATATGAGGTGCCTCTCCTGTATATAAGATGCCTCTCTCCAGTATATAAGGTGTCTCTCTCCTGTATATAAGGTGCCTCTCTCCTGTATATAAGGGGCCTCTCTCCAGTATATAAGGTGTCTCTCTCCTGTATATAAGGTGCCTCTCTCCAGTATATAAGGTGCCTCTCTCCTGTATATAATGTGCCTCTCTCCTGTATATAAGGGGCCTCTCTCCTGTATATAAGGTGTCTCTCTCCTGTATATAAGGTGCCTCTCTCCTGTATATAAGGTGTCTCTCTCCTATATATCAGGTGTCTCTCTCCTGTATATAAGGTGCCTCTCTCCTGTATATAAGGTGTCTCTCTCCTGTATATAAGGGGCCTCTCTCCTGTATATAAGGTGCCTCTCTCCTGTATATAAGGTGTCTCTCTCCTGTATATAAGGGGCCTCTCTCCTGTATATAAGGTGTCTCTCTCCAGTATATGAGGTGTCTCTCTCCTGTATATATGGTGTCTCTCTCCTGTATATAAGGTGTCTCTCTCCTGTATATAAGGTGTCTCTCTCCTCTATATACGGTGCCTCTCTCCTGTATATGAGGAGTCTCTTTCCTGTATATAAGGTGCCTCTCTCCTGTATATAAGGTGCATCTGTCCTGTATTTGAGGTGTCTCTCTCCTGTATATAAGGTTCACCTTGTCTGTAAATATGGTGTCTCTTTCCTGTGAATAAGATACATCTCACCTGTATATAAGTGGCCTAATTCCTGTATATAAGTTGTCTCCATCCCATTGATAAGATGTCCCTCTCCTGCTTATAGGATGCACCTTTCGTATATATGTGCTTCTCTCCTATATATGAACCCCTATCCTAAATATAAGATGCCCTTTCTGTATATAACTTGCTTTCTTCCTATATAAATGTCTGTCTCCTGTCAATAAAGTGACTCTCTCCTCTCTTCCCTGCCCATTACTCCTGAATCTTAGATGCCCATCCATCTCACCTGTGCTACTTTGGACCTGAGAATGCTTGCTGGAATACAAAGAGGTGGAAATGATGTTCCAGTTATATTAAGCTCTAGTTAGACCCTATCTGGAGGACTGTGTTCAGTTCTGGGCACCGCACCTCAGGAAGGATATATTGGCCTTGGAGGGGGTGCAGCACAGATTCACCAGAATGATACCGGGGCTAAAAGGGTTAAATTATGAGGACGGGTTGCATAGACTAGGCTTGTATTCCCTCGAATAACGAAGATTAAGAGGTGACCTAACTGAGGTGTTTAAGATGATTAAAGGATTTGATAGGGTAGATAGAGAGAAACTATTTCCTCTGGTGGGGGGAGTCCAGAACAAGGGGGCATAACCTTAAAATTAGAGCTGGGCCATTCTGGGGTGATGTCAGGAAGCACTTCTTCACACATAGGATGGTGGAAATCTGGAACTCACTCCCCCAAAAAAGTTGTTGAGGTTGGGGGTCAGTTGAGAATTTCAAAACTGAGATTGTTCGGTTTTTGTTCGGCAAGGGTTTCAGGATTACAGAACCAAAGCAGGTGGATGGTGTTAAGATACAGATCAGCCATGATCGAATTGAATGATGGGACAAGCTGGAGGGGCTGAATGACCTCCTCCTGTTCCTACCTTTCTGTGCTGCTGAAACTGGGTTCCTGAAATTGGAAGACTTGAACTCTCTAACAATCCCATCCCTTGACTGCATGGTCGCAAAATTCACAAAAGAGGAAAACAGTTCATTTCAACAGCAGCAAGCGGAATTTCGACAGTTTGAGGCGGAATCCTCCGGAAACAGGGCACTGTTATAAATGGAAAACCAGCATGGTAGAGCAGCAAACCAGCCCTGCGACGAACGTTAATTGCATGACTATCTAAATTAAATCCCGCAGCTACGAATGCACGGCAATCTCTCTCCCAACCTTCCTGTGAGAAACCTTCCATTATACCCACAGTTGGCACCCATGCTAACGCCAGGGAACAGCCATTGCTTGAGTGGGACACTTTCTACCAGCACAACATGCACAGCTGCCTTCGAAGAATTGCCACTCAGTCAGCACATTGAACGACCGGGGCCTCTGAGCACGGCGATGGCTGCAGTGATTGGCACTTTGTGGCATTCCAAGGTCCCAGTCGCCCGGCAGAAGTGTGCTGTGCCACTCAGCCGCGTTCAGAGACAAGCTGGCTCTTTAGCTCCTCAATGGCTATTGTCCATTTGTTCTCCTGTTCACCGAGAGTCCGAGAGACTATATGTGCCACGTCCAAGCTTCGGCTCCTGGTAATCTTTGAGTGGCGTTCGACAACAGAACCCCAGAGAGAGACTAGGGAAAACATAGGACCAAAGGAACAGGAGGCCATTCAGCCCATCTAGCCTGTCATATAGGAACGGGAGTGGGTCATTCAGTCCCCCGAGCTTGTTAAATGGGAACAGGAGGAGGCCATTCAGCCCATCTAGCCTTTCATATAGGAACAGGAGTAGGTCATTCAGTCCCTAGAGCTTGTTACATGGGAACAGGAGAAGGCCATTCAACACCCCCCCCCCCCCCACCCGATTCATGATTTGGTCCATCTCTAATTTTAAGGTTATAAGAACATAAGAACATAAGAAATAGGAGCAGGACTGGGCCATACGGCCCCTCGAGCCTGCTCCGCCATTCAATAAGATCATGGCTGATCTTCAACCTCAACTCCACTTTCCCGCCCGATCCCCATATCCCTTGATTCCCCTGGAGTCCAAAAACCTATTGATCTCGGTCTTGAATATACTCAACGACTGAGCATCCACAGCCCTCTGGGGTAGAGAATTCCAAAGATTCACAACATTCTGAGTAAAGAAATTCCTCCTCATCTCAGTCTTAAATGCCCCCTAGTTCTGGACTCTCCAGCCTGTCAGCATCTACCCTGTCAAGCCCACTCAGAATCTTATAAGTTTCAATGAGATCACCTCTCATTCTTCTAAACTCCAGAGATGATAGGCCCATTTTAATCAATCTCTTCTCATAGGACAACCCTCTCATCCCAGGAATTAATCTGGTGAACCTTTGTTGCACTGCCTCTAAGGAAAGTATATCCTTCACAAAGCACGACATAAAGCTGGGGTGGAATGTGAGCTTTTTTTTTTATTCGTTCACGGGATGTGGGCGTCGCTGGCGAGGCCAGCATTTATTGCCCATCCCTAATTGCCCTTGAGAAGGTGGTGGTGAGCCGCCTTCTTGAACCGCTGCAGTCCGTGTGATGAAGGTTCTCCCACAGTGCTGTTAGGAAGGGAGTTCCAGGATTTTGACCCAGCGACGATGAAGGAACGGCGATATATTTCCAAGTCGGGATGGTGTGTGACTTGGAGGGGAACGTGCAGGTGGTGGTGTTCCCATGTGCCTGCTGCTCTTGTCCTTCCAGATGGTAGAGGTCGCGGGTTTGGGAGGTGCTGTCGAAGAAGCCTTGGCGAGTTGCTGCAGTGCATCCTGTGGATGGTTCACACTGCAGCCACAGTGTGCCGGTGGTGAAGGGAGTGAATGTTTAGGGTGGTGGATGGGGTGTCAATCAAGCGGGCTGCTTTATCTTGGATGGTGTCGAGCTTCTTGAGTGTTGTTGGAGTTGCACTCATCCAAACAAGTGGAGAGTATTCCATCACACTCCTGACTTGTGCCTTGTAGATGGTGGAAAGGCTTTGGGGAGTCAGGAGGTGAGTCACTCGCCGCAGAATACCCAGCCTCTGACCTGCTCTCGTAGCCACAGTATTTATATGGCTGGTCCAGTTAAGTTTCTGGTCAATGGTGACCCCCAGGATGTTGATGGTGGGGGATTCGGCGATGGTAATGCCATTGAATGTCAAAGGGAGGTGGTTAGACTCTCTCTTGTTGGAGATGGTCATTGCCTGGCACTTATCTGGCGCAAATGTTACTTGCCACTTATCAGCCCAAGGTGAGGAGGATGCAGAGAGGCTCTAATGTGATTTAGACAAGTTGGTTGAGTGGGCAAGAACATGGCAGATGCAGTATAACATGGATAAATGTGAGGTTATTCACTTTGGTTGTAGAAACAGAAAGGCAGATTATTATCTGAACGTAGCCATGATGTGGAGATGCCGGTGATGGACTGGGGTGGACAAATGTAAGGAATCTTACAACATCAGGTTATAGTCCAACAGTTTTGTTGGACTATAACCTGGTGTTGCAAGATTCCTTACAATTATCTGAATGCTGATAGATTGGGAAAAGGGGAGGTGCAACGAGACCTGGGTGTCCTTGTACACCAGTCGCTGAAAGCGAGCATTCAGGTGCAGCAAGCAATTAGGAAGGCAAATGGTATGTTGGCGTTCATTGCAAGAGGATTTGAGTACAGGAGCAGGGATGTCTTACTGCAGTTATACAGGGCCTTGGTGAGACCACATCTGGAGAATTGTGTGCAGTTTTGGTCTCCTTATCTGAGGAAGGATGTCCTTGCCATGGAGGGAGTGCAACGAAGGTTTACCAGACTGATTCCTGGGATGGCAGGACAGAGTATGAGGAGAGATTGGGTCGACTAGGCCTATATTCACTCCAGTTTGGAAGAATGAAAGGTGATCTCATCGAAACATATAAAATTCTAACAGGACTGGACAGACTAGATGCAGGGAGGATGTTCCCGATGGTTGGGGAGTCCAGAACCAGGGGTCACAGTCTCAGGATACGGGGTATGCCATTTAGAACCGAGATGAGGAGAAATTTCTTCACTCACAGGGTGGTGAACCTGTGGAATTCTCTACCACAGAAGGCAGTGGAGGCCAAGTCATTAGATGTATTCAAGAAGGAGATAGATATATTTCTTAATGCTAAAGGGATTAAGGGATATGGGGGAAAAGCGGGAACAGGGTACTGAGTTAGACGATCAGCCATGATCATTTTGAATGGCGGAGCAGGCCTGAAGGGCCGAATGGCCTTTTCTTGCTCCTATTTTCTATGTTTCTATGTATGTTTCCTTAGGTAAGGAGATCAAAACTGTATACAGTACTCCAGGTGTGGTCTCACCAAACCCCTGTACAATTGCAGTAAGACTTCCTTACTCTTGTACTCCAACCCCCTTCCAATAAAGACCAACCTATCATTTGCCTTCCTAATTGCTTGCTGTACCTGCATGTTAACTTTCTGTGTCTTGTGTACAAGGACACCCAAATCCCCCTGAACACCAACATTTAATAGTTTCACACCATTTAAAAAATATTCTGTTTTTCTATTCTTCCTACCAAAGTGAATAACCTCACATTTCCCCACATTATACTCCATCTGCCACCTTTTTGCCCACTCACTTAACCTGTCTATCCCTTTGCAGACTCTTTGTCCTCCTCACAGCTTACTTTCCCACCTAGCTTTGTATCCTCAGCAAACTTGGATACATTACACTCAGTCTCTTCATCTATGTCATTAATATAAATTGTAAATAGCTGAGGCCCAAGCACTGATCCTTGCAGCACTCCACTCGTTACAGCCTGCCAACCTGAAAATGATCCGTTTAATCCTACTCCCTGTTTTTTGTCCGCTAACCAATCCCCTATCCATGCCCTATTGCCCCAAACCCCATAAGCCCTTATCTTGTGTAACAACCTTTTATGTGGCACCTTATCGAATGCCTTTTGAAAATCCAAATATACGACATCCACTGGTTCCCCTTTATCTACCCTGCTAGTTACATCTTCAAAAAACTCCAATAGGTTTGTCAAACATGATTTCCCTTTCATAAAACCATGTTGACTCTGCCTAATCATATTAGGATTTTCTAAGTGCCCCGTTACTACGTCCTTAATAGTAGATTCCAGCATTTTCATGACAACTGATGTCAGGCTAACTGGCCTGTAGTTCTATGTTTTCTCTCTCCCTCCTTTCTTGAATGTTACATTTCCTACCTTCCAATCCACAGGGATCGTTCCAGAATCTAGGGAATTTTGGAAGATCATAACCAATGCATCCACTATCTCTGCAGCCACCTCTTTTAGAACCCTCGGATGTAGGCCATCAGGTCCAGGGGATTTATCAGCTTTTAGTCCCATTAGTTTCTCCAGTTCTTTTTCTTCACTGATATTAATTACTTTAAGTTCCTCACTCTCATTAGACCCTTGGTTCCCCACTATTTCTGGTATGTTTTTTGTGTCTTCTACTGTGAAGACAGATATAAAATATTTGTTTAATGTCTCTGCCATTTCCTGATTCCCCATTATAATTTCTCCTGTCTCAGCCTCTAAGGGGCCAACGTTTACTTTCGCGAATCTCTTCCTTTTTACGTACTTGTAGTAGCTCTTACAATCTGTTTTTATATTTGCTAATTTATTCTCATTTTCTCCCTCTTTATCAATTTTCTGGTCATCCTTTGTTGGTTTCCAAAACTCTCCCAATCCTCAGGCTTATTACTCTTCTTCACAACATTATAAGCCTCTTCTTTAATTTAATACTATCCTTAACTTCTTTAGTTAGCCACAGATGGATCACTTTTCCCGTGGAGTTTTTATTCCTCAATGGAATGTATATTCATTGAGAATTGTGAAATATTTCTTTAAATGTTTGCCATTGCTTATAAGAACATAAGAAATAGGAGCAGGAGTAGGCCAATCGGCCCCTCGAGCCTGCTCCGCCATTCAATAAGATCATGGCTGATCTGATCCTAACCTCAAATCTAAATTCATGTCCAATTTCCTGCCCGCTCCCCGTAACCCCTAATTCCCTTTACTTCTAGTGTCAGTACCTCTGTTCTAAGGAGAACAATCCCAGCTTCTCCAGTCTCTCCACATAACTGAAGTCCCTCATACCTGGTACCATTTTAGTAAATCTCTTCTGCACCCTCCCTAAAGCCTTAACATCCTTCCTAAAGTGTGGTGCCCAGAATTGAACACAATACTCCAGCTGAGGCCTAACCAGTGTTTTATCTACTGTCATATCTTTTAATCTAATTTCCCAATCAACCTTAGCCAACTCGCCCATCATACCTATGTAATTGGCTTTGTTTAAGTTTAAGATTCTAGTTTTGGACTTAAGTACATCACTCTCAAACTCAATGTGAAATTCTATCATATTATGATCACTCTTCCCCAGAGTATCCCTTACTTTGGGATTACTAATTAATCCTGTCTCATTACACAATACAAGATCTAAAATAGCCTGTTCCCTGGTTGGTTCCACTACTTATAGTTTCTCCTTATTTACTCCATCAAAACTGTTCATGATTTTGAACGCCTCTATCAAATCTCCCCTTAACCTTCTCTGCTCTAAGGAGAACAATCCCAGCTTCTCCAGTCTCTCCACATAACTGAAGTCCCTCATCCCTGGTACCATTCTAGTAAATCTCTTCTGCACCCTCCCTAAGGCCTTGATATCCTTCCTAAAGTGCGGTGCCTAGAATTGAACACAATACTCCAGCTGAGGCCTAACCAGTGTTTTATAAAGGTTTAGCATAATTTCCTTGTTTTTGTACTCTGTGCCTCTATTAACAAATGTAAACAATTTTACAACACCAAGTTATAGTCCAGCAATTTTATTTTAAATTCACAAGCTTTCGGAGGCTTCCTCCTTCCTCAGGTGAACAAAATGAAATTAACAAAGCCCAGGATCCCATATGCTTTTCTTAACAGCCTTCTCAACTTGTCTTGCCACCTTCAAAGATTTATGTATGTGCACCCCCAGGTCTCTCTGTTCCATTGTACCATTTAGTTTATATTGCCTCTCACCATTCTTCCTGCTAAAATATATCGCTTCACACTTCTCTGCATTAAATTTCATCTGCCATGTGTCTGCCCATTTCACCAGTCTGTCTATGTCCTCCTGAAGTCTGTTACTATCCTCCACATTGTTTGCTACATTTCCAAGTTTCATACCATCAGCAAGCTTTGAAATGATCTCCTCTATACCCAAGTCCAGATCATTAATATATGTCGAAATTAAACCAAGGCCCCATCTTCCCTTTGAGGTGGATGTAAAAGATCCCATGGCACTATTTGAAGAAGAGCTGGGGAATTCTCCCAGTGTCCTGGCCAATATTTATCCCTCAACCAACACCTAAAAGCAGATTATCTGATCATCGTCACATTGCTGTTTGTGGGATCTTGCTGTGCGCAAATTGGCTGCCTTGCTTCCTGCATTGCAAAAGTGACTACACTGAAAACAAAAGTATTTAATTGGTTGTCAATGCATTGGGACATCCTGAGGTCGTGAAAGGTGCTGCAAAAGCCACTCAGTTGTAAAATCTCGCTACAAAAAGTCACAATAAGAATAAAACTGGACGGGCCACCCGGCATCGGACCACTAGGTACCGGACACGACAAAGGCAAACCAAGCCCGGTCGACCCTGCAAAGTCCTCCTCACCAACATCTGGAGACTTGTGCCAAAATTGGGAGAGCTGTCCCACAGACTGGTCAAGCAACAGCCTGACATAGCCATACTCACAGAATCATACCTTTCAGCCAATGTCCCAGACTCTTCCATCACCATCCCTGGGTATGTCCTGTCCCACCGGCAAGACAGACCAACCAGAGGTGGCGATACAGTGATATACAGTCAGGAGGGAGTGGCCCTGGGAGTCCTCAATATTGACTCCGGACCCCATGAAATCTCATGGCATCAGGTCAAACATGGGCAAGGAAACCTCCTGCTGATTACCACATACCGTCCTCCCTCAGCTGATGAATCAGTCCTCCTCCATGTTGAGCACCACTTGGAGGAAGAGCTGAGTGTAGCAAGGGCACAGAATGTACTCTGGGTGGGGGACTTCAATGTCCATCACCAAGAGTGGCTCGGTAGCACCACTACTGACCGAGCTGGCCGAGTCCTGAAGGACATAGCTGCCAGACCGGGCCTGCGGCAGGTGGTGTCGACAATGCTATCAAGCGACATCAATAACCTGCTCACCGATGCTCAGTTTGGGTTCTGCCAGGACCACTCGGCTCCAGACCTCATCACAGTCTTGGTCCAAACATGGACAAAAGAGCTGAATTCCAGAGGTGAGGTGAGAGTGACTGTCCTTGACATCAAGGCAGCATTTGACCGAGTGTGGCATCGAGGAGCCCAAGTAAAATTGAAGTCAATGGGAATCAGGGGGAAAACTCTCCAGTGGCTGGAGTCATACCTAGCACAAAGGAAGATGGTAGTGGTTGTTGGAGGCCAAACATCTTGGCCCCAGGCCATCGCCACTGGAGTTCCCCAGGGCAGTGTCCTGGGCCCAACCATCTTCAGCTGCTTCATCAATGACCTTCCCTCCATCATATATGGTCAGAAATGGGGATGTTTGCTGATGATTGCACAGTGTTCAGTTCCATTCGCAACCCCTTAGATAATGAAGCAGTCTGTGCCCGCATGCAGCAAGACTTGGACAAGTTCCAGGCAATGACCATCTCCAACAAGCGAGAGTCTAACCATCTCCCCTTGACATTCAACGGCATTACCATCACCAAATCCCCCATCATCAACATCCTGGGGGTCACCATTGACCAGAAACTTAACTGAACCAGCTACATAAATACTGTGGCTACAAGAGCAGGTCAGAGGCTGAGTATTCTGTGGCGAGTGACTCACCTCCTGACTCCCCAAAGCCTTTCTACAAGGCACAAGTCATGAGTGTGATGGAATACTCTCCACTTGCCTGGATGAGTGCAGCTCCAACAACACTCAAGGAGCTCGACACCATCCAGGACAAAGCAGCCCACTTGATTGGCACCCCATCCACCACCCTAAACATTCACTCCCTTCACCACCGGCGCACTGTGGCTGCAGTGTGTACCATCCACAGGATGCTCTGCAGCAACTCGCCAAGGCTTCTTCAACAGCACCTCCCAAACCCGCGACCTCTACCACCTAGAAGGACAAGGGCAGCAGGCACAGGGGAACAACACCACCTGCACGTTCCCCTCCAAGTAACACAGCATCCTGACTTGGAAATATATTGCCGTTCCTTCATCGTCGCTGGGTCAAAATCCTGGAACTCCCTACCTAACGGCACTGTGGGAGAACCTTCACCACACGGACTGCAGCGGTTCAAGAAGGGTGCTCACCACCACCTTCTCAAGGGCAATTAGGGATGGGCAATAAATGCTGGCTTTGCCAGCGACGCCCACATCCCATGAATGAATTTAAAAAATTAAAATCATTCTTTCTTTTTTTTAGTGCAATGATTCTGTACCCCCAAATCCCTCTGCTCTTCCACAGCACTGAGCTTACTTCAATTCACAGTATCATTACTGCTGTTAATTTTTACCAAAATATATTACCTCACGTTGAATTCCATCTGTCACTTTTTAGCCCATTCTCCCCATCTGATCAATGACCCTCTGCAACTTCCTTTGATCTTCGAAAGAATTAACTATACCTCCTTTTCTTTGTATCATTTTCAAATTGCGTCACCACTCCCTCTAGGCCTATGTCTAAATCATTAGTATTTAAAAAGTTATTCATTCTCGGGATGTGGGTGTCGCTGGTAAGGCCGGCATTTATTGCCCATCCCTTGGTGCGCTGGAAAAATGGTGGTGAGCCTTTTTCTTGAATAACATGCAATTATTCTTTGTAGCGGTTTGATACAACTGAGTGACTTGTTTGGTCACTTCAGAGGGCGGTTAAGAGTCAACCACGTTGGTGTGGGGACTGGAGTCACATATAGGCCCAGACCGGGTAAGGACGGCAGGTTTCCTTCCCTAAAGGTCATTAATGAACCAGTTGGGTTTTTATGACAATCCGACAGTGTCACGGTCACTTTTACCGAGACCAGCTTTTTATTTCCAGATTTTTTTCGAACTAAATTCAAATTCTGCCATGGTGGGATTTGAACTCAAATTCTCTGGATTATTAGTCTCGGCCTCTGGATTACCAACACAGTAACAGAACTACTTCGAATAGTTCCGTGGGTTCTTTTTACATCGAGCTGAACAGGCAGATGGGGCCTTTCCTTTTAAGGAGTTGACACGCTCAGCTGGGAAGGGGTCAGAAAGACTTTTGAGCCGAAGTCAGGAAAAATGCAAAGATTGTTTGAGGTAGAAGCAAGCGGTAGTGTATAGTGCGATCCAAAGTTAGCTCAATCGAACAAGTTCTCAAAAGCACAAGAAAGATAATACGATAAAGAAATGATGTGGAGATGCCGGTGATGGACTGGGGTTGACAAATGTAAGGAATCTTACAAACTCGCTCACCTGACGAAGGAGAAAGCCTCCGAAAGCTTGTGATTTTCAAATAAAACAGTTGGACTATAACCTGGTGTTGTAAGATTCCTTACAAACGATAAAGAAAGAAAGACATGCATTTATATAGAGCCTTTCACAACCCCAGGATGTCCCAAAGCGCTTGACAGCCAATGAAGTACTTTTTAAAGTGTAGTCAGTGCTGTAATGTAGGAAACATGACAGCCAATTTGCGCACAGCAAGATCCCATAAACAGCAATGAGATGATGACCAGATAATCTGTTTTAGTGATGTTCGTTGAGGGATGAAAATTCCCCAGGACACCGGGAAGAACTCTCCTGCTCATCTTCGAAATAGTGCCATAGGATCTTTTACATCCAGCTGAGTGGGCAGACGGGGACTCGATTTAATGTCTCATCCGAAAGACGGCAACTTCGACAGTGCAGCACTCCCTCAGTGTCAGCCTACGAGGGGGTCACAGTCTCAGGATACGGGGTAAGACACTTAGGACTGAGATGAGGAGAAATTTCTTCACTCAGAGGGAGGTGAACCTGTGGAATTCTCTACCACAGAAGGCTGTGGAGGCCAAGTCACTGAATATATTTAAGAAGGAGCTGGATAGATTTCTAGACACAAAAGGCATCAAGGGGGATGGGGAGAGAGTTGGAATATAATATTGAGATAGAGGATCAGCAGTGATCATATTGAATGGCGGAGCAGGCTCGAAGGGCTGAATGGCCTACTCCTGCTCCTATTTTCTATGTTTGTGCTCAAGTCTCTGGAGTGGGATCTTGAACCCACAACCTTCTTGACTTGGAGGAATAGTGTTACCACTAAGCCATGGCTACAGAAGCAGAAGGTGTGGGGGGGCGGTGGTGGGGGGCGTGAGGGTAAAGTAGCTGCTAGTAACTTATCGATCTCTCTTGCCAGCCAGTGCTACTTTTCAGCCGAGCTAAGAGTTAAATGATGCTTCTACCAATGTTTGCTACATTCCTGCTAAATGTTAATCGAGTAAGATGAAGCAGAAAAAGGGGGCGTATGACAGATGTCAGATTGATAACACAAGTGAGAACCGGGCTGAATATAGAAAGTTCAGAGGGGGAGTGAAAAAGGAAATAAGAGGGGCAAAGAGAGGGTATGAGAATAGACTGGTGACCAACATAAAAGGGAATCCTAAAGTCTTCTACAGGCACGTAAACAGTAAACGGGTAGTAAGAGGAGGGGTGGGGCCGATTAGGGACATTAAAGAGATCTTCTCATGGAGGCAGAGGGGATGGCCGAGGTACTAAATGAGAACTTTGCATCTGTCTTTACCAAGGAAGAAGATGCTGCCAGAGTCTCAGTAAAGGAAGATGTAGTTGAGATACTGGATGGGCTAAAAATTGATAAAGAGGAGGTACTAGAAAGGCTAGCTGTACTTAAAGTAGATAAATCACCCAGTCCGGATGGGATGCATCCTAGGTTGCTGAGGGAAGTAAGGGTGGAAATTGCGGAGGTTCTGGCCATAATCTTCCAAACATCTGTAGGTACGGGGGTGGTGCCAGAGGACTGGAGAATCGCAAATGTTACACCCTTGTTCAAAAAAGGGTGTAAGGATAAACCCAGCAACTACAGGCCAGTCAGTTTAACCTCGGTGATGGGGTAACTTTTAGAAACGATAATCCAGGACAGAATTAACAGTCACTTGGACGAGTGTGGATTGATTAGGGAAAGCCAGGATGGATTTGTTAAAGGCAAATCGTGTTTAACTAACCTGATAGAGTTTTTTGATGAGACAATAGAGAGGGTAGATGAGAGCAATGCAGTTGATCTGGTGTATATGGACTTTCAAAAGGCGTTTGATAAAGTGCCACACAGTAGGCTTATCATCAAGATTGCAGCCCATGGAATAAAGGGGGCAGTAGCAACATGGATACAGAATTAGATAAGTGACAGGAAATAGAGAATAGTGGTGAACGGTTGTTTTTCGGACTGGAGGGAGGTGTACAATGGTGTTCCCCAGGGGTCAGTGCTGGGACCACTGCTTTTCTTGATATATATGAATGACTTGTACAGGGCACAATTTCAAAATTTGCGGATAACACAAAACTTGGAAGTGTAGTGAACAGTGAGGAGGATAGTGATAGACTTCAAGAGGATATAGACAGGCTGGTGGAGTGGGCAGACACGTGGCAGATGAAATTTAATGCAGAAAAATGCGAAGTGATACATTTCGGTAGGAAGAATGAGGAGAGGCAATATAAACTGGAGGGCACAACTCTAACAGAAACAGAGAGATCTGGGGGTATATGTACACAAATCATTGGCAGGGCAAGTTGAGAAAGCAGTTAAAAAAGCATACGGGATCCTGGGCTTTTTAAATAGAGGCATAGAGTACAAAAGTATGGAAGTCATGGTGAATCTTTATAAAACACTGGTTCGGCCACAACTGGAGTATTGTGTCCAGTTCTGGGCATCGCACTTTAGGAAAGATGTGAAGGCCTTAGAAAAGGCACAGAAGAGATTTACTAGAATGATTCCAGGGATGAGGGACTTTAGTTACGTGGATAGACTGGAGAAGCTGGGGTTGTTTTCCTTGAAACAGAGACAGTTGCGAGGAGATTTGATCGAGGTATTCAAAATCATGAAGGGTCTGGTCAGAGTAGATAGAGAGAAACTGTTCCCATTGGCAGAAGGGTCAAGAACCAGAGGACATAGATTTAAGGTGATTGGCAAAAGAACCAAAAGTGACATGAGGAAAAGTTTTTTTACACAGCGAGTTGTTAGGATCTGGAATGCACTGCCCGAGGGGGTGGTGGAGGCAGATTCAATCATGGCCTTCAAAAGGGAACTGGATAAGTACTTGAAAGGAAAAAAATTGCAGGGCTACGGGGATAGGGCGGGGGAATGGGACTAGCTGGATTGCTCTTGCATAGAGCCAGTATGGACTCGATGGGCCGAATGGCCTCCTTCCGTGCTGTAACCTTTCTATGATTCTATGATTCTAGGCTTACGTAGGATAAATCAGAGTCAAATTAGGCATCACGTGTATTAAAACAATTCCTGATCCATTCTTCGTGCACACTTCTCAGATTGTTACAAGTTCACGAGACTTTATTCGCACTTTGTCAAGCATTTTTTTTATTTTATAACTTCGTTGAATATCTCTGTGATACAGTGACGTGGGTACCAGACCATTGTAATGTAGAAATTGGCCTTTTCATTGCAATGAATAATGAGTTATGGAACATTTACTGCTGAGAGCCTATGTTCTATTAGAACTGGTTGGCTATTTTCTCAGTCACAGAATGTTCTCGTTAATTATAACGTTCAGTACTAACAGTCCAGGTTAAGATTAGAGGGTGAGTTTTTTTTTAACCGAGCTATAATAGGTGACCACGAGATATAAAGATTAAGGCCCCGATAGCTACACGGAGGCAGGGAGGGAGGGAGTGGGGATGTCTGTCAGCAGCTGGGAAACCCGGAAATGCCGGAAAGGCGGAGGACCTGCTGAATTTAACGGCAGGACCTCAGTAGAATTTTTTTACTCTGTTTCCTGCTCGGCAGCCGGCCGGATTGAGAGGCTGGTCAAGGCCGCAGATGGAGAGTACTGGGGACGGTCCCTGACAATCGAGAAGATCGGGGGTAGGTGGAGGGGGCTGCCCGGAGCACGGCAGCAAGATGGGATGGAGGGAGAGATCGCGGGGAAGAGAGATCATGGTTGCGGGGGGGGGGAGAGATCATGGGGGTAGACCGAGGGGGCGGGGGGGAGTCCGCGGCGGGAAGAGATCGAGGGAGGGGGAGAGACCGTGAAGAGGGTGGGGGGGAGATCACAGGGGGAGGGAGAGAACACACTGTGGGGAGAGATGGTGGTGGGGGGGAGATCATGGTTGTGGGGGGGGGGGGGAGAGATCATGTGGGTAGACCGAGGGGGAGGGGGGAAATCGCGGGGGGAGAGTCTGCGGCGGGAAGAGATCGAGGGAGGGGGAGAGACCGTGAAGAGGGTGGGGGGGAGATCACAGGGGGAGGGAGAGAACACACTGTGGGGAGAGATGGTGGTGGGGGGGAGATCATGGTTGTGGGGGGGGGGGGGAGAGATCATGTGGGTAGACCGAGGGGGAGGGGGGAAATCGCGGGGGGAGAGTCTGCGGCGGGAAGAGATCGAGGGAGGGGGAGAGACCGTGAAGAGGGTGGGGGGGAGATCACAGGGGGAGGGAGAGAACAGGCTGGGGAGGGAGATAGCGGAGGCGGGGGGGGGGGGTGGAGATCACGGTGGGGAGTGATTGGGGGAGTGCGGGGGAGAGATTACAGGGGGGGGGCGAGATTGCGGGGGTAGAGATGGCGGGGGGGAGATCACAGTGGGGAGTGATTGTGGGGGAGAGATTACAGTGCGGGGGAGAGATCATGGGGGGGTGAGATTGCGAGGCGGGAAACAGAGGGGGCGGAGAGATTGCGGTGGGGAGAGACTGAGAGGAGAGGGAGATAGCGGTGGGGAGAAATGGAGGTGGGAGGAGAGTTTGCATTGTGGGTGGGAGACCTAGCGGGGGAGAGACCGGGGTGGGGGGTGGGGGGCGTGGGGAGAGATCACGGGGAAGCTTGTAGAAGCTCTTGCCATCCATTTTTATATTTCTTGCTCGTTTACATTCCATCTTCTCCCTTTTTATCAGTTTTTTGGTCACCCTTTGCTGGTTTCTAAAACTCTCCCAATCCTCAGACTTACTACTCTTCTTTGCAACATTAGAGGCCTCTTCTTTTAATCTAATACCATCCTTAAATTCTTTAATTAGCCACTGATGGATCTCTTTTCCCGTGGAGTTTTTATTTCTCAATGGAATGTACATTTGTTGTGAATATTGAAATATTTCTTTAAATGCTTGACATTGCTTATCTACTGTCATACCTTTTAATCTAATTTCCCAATCTACCTTAGCCAACTCGTCCCTTAATTTAAATTTAAGACTCAGGTTTCGGTCTTGAGTACGTCACTCTCAATCTCAATGTGAAATTCTATCATATTATGATCACTCTTCCCCAGAGGATCTTTTGCTATGAGATTACTAATTAACTCTGTCTCACGACACAGTATAAGATCTAAAATAACCTGTTCCCTGGTTGGCTTCATGACGTATTGTTCCAGGAAACCGTCTCGAATACAGTCCATGAACTCGTCCTCCAGACTGCCTGTGCCAATTTGATTTGTCCAGTCTATATGAAGATTAAAATCCCCCATGATTATCGCATTACCTTTGTTACAAGCTCCTGTTATTTCTTGGTTAATATGTCCTGTGGTATTGCTACTGTTCGGGGGCCTATAAACTACTCCCACCAGTGTTTTCTGCCCCTTGTTATTTCTTATTTCCACCCATACTGATTCTACTTCCTGATCTTCTGAGCCCAGATCCTTTCTCACCACTGTCCTTATGTCATCCTTTATTATCAGGGCTATACCCCCTCCTTTTCCATTCTGTCTGTCTTTTTGAAATGTCAAATCCCTGGAATATTTAGTTCCCAACCTTGGTCACCTTACAACCATGTCTCTGTAATGGCTATCAGATCAAACCCATTTATCTCTATTTGTGCAACTAATTTGTCTATCTTGTTACGAATGCTCTGTGTATTCAGATAAAGAGCCTTCAATTTTAATGTATTACCATTTCTCCCTGCTTTGACCTTATTTGCTGATGCACTTTTCCCATTCCTGCCACAATCTGCTTATCTTTACCCAAATCATTACACTGCCTTGACTTTTCTCTCTTGATTTCTAAATTTCCCCACAGGAGATGCTGATCCCCCCTCCCCCCTTTTTAGTTTAAAGCCCTGTCTACAGTCCATGATATTCGATTCGTCGGGACACTGGTCCCAGCCCGGTTTAAGTAGAGCTCTTCCCATTGGAACAACTCCCTCTTTCCTCAGTGGAGCCACTGATGTCCAGAGATCGGGGGGGGGAGGGGAAGAGTTCGCGGTGGGGTGTGAGATCGCGGGGCGGGAGAGATCGGGGAGAGGGAGAGATTGGTGGTGGGGGGGAAAGATCGGGCCGGGGAGAGATCACGGGAGAAGGGGAGAGATAAGATCATAAGAAATAGGAGCAAGAGTAGGCCATACGGCCCCTCGAACCTTCTCCGCCGTTCAATAAGATCATGGCTGATCTTTGACCTCAACTCCACTTTCCTGCCCGATCCCCGTATCTCTTGATTCCCCTAGAGTTCAAAAATCTATCGATCTCAGCCTTGAACAGATTCAACGACTCAGCATCCACAGCCCCCTGGGGTGGAGAATTCCAAATATTCACAACCCTCTGAGTGAAAAAATTACTCCTCATCTCAGTCTTAAATGGCTGACCCCTTATCCTGAGACTATGCCCCCTAGTTCTCGACTCTCCAGCAAGGGGAAACAAACTTTCAGCATCTACCCTGTCAAGCCCCCTCAGAATCTTATATGTTTCAATGAGATCACCTCTCATTCTTCTAAACTCCAGAGAGTATAGGCCCATTCCACTCAATCTCTCCTCATAGGACAACCCTCTCATCCCAGGAATTAATCTAGTGAACCTTTGTTGCACCGCCTCTAAGGCAAGTATATCCTTCCTTAGATAAGGAGACCAAGACTGTACACAGTACTCCAGGTGAGGTCTCACCAAAGCCCTGTACAATTGTAGTAAGACTTCCTTACTCTTGTACTCCAACTCCCTTGCAATAAGGGCTAACATGCCATTTGCCTTCCTAATTGCTTGCTGTACCTGCATGTTAACTTTTTATGTTTCTTGTACGAGGACACCAACATTTAATAGTTCCTCACGATTAAAAAATATTCTGTTTTTCTATTCTTCCTACCAAAGGGGTCATTTTCAAAATGGCAATCTGTAACTAGTGGGGTGCCGTAGTGCATGGTGTAGTGCATACAGTTTTGGTCTCCTTATCTAAGGAAGGATATACATGCCTCACTGGAGTTTGGAAGAATGAGAGGAGATCTTTTTGAAACATATAAGATTCTAAGGGGACTTGACTAGGTAAATGCTGAGAGGATGTTTCCACTCACAGGGGTATCAAGAACTAGGGGGCATAGTCTTAGAATAAGGGGTCACCGATTTAAGATGGAGATGAGGAGAAATTTCTTCTCTCAGAGGGTTGTGAACCTTTGGAATTCTTTGCCCCAAAGAGCGGTGGAGGCTGAGTCATTGAATATATTCAAGGCTGAGTTAGAAACATTTTTGATCAGCAAGGGAGTCCAAGGAAATGGGGAACTGGCGGGAAAGTGGAGTTGAGGTAAAAATCAAATCAGCCATGATCTCATTGAATGGCAGAGCAGGCTCGAAGGGCCAAATGTCCGACTCTTGCTCCTATCTCTTATGTTCTTATGTTCAAAGTGAATAATCTCACATTTCCCCACATTATACTCCATCTGCCACCTTCTTGCCCACCCACCTAATCGGTCTACATCCTTTTGCAGACTCTTTGTGTCCTCCTCACAGCTTACTTTCCCATCTACCTTTGTATCGTCAGCAACTTGGATACATTACATTCGGTCCCTTCATCTAAGTCATTAATATAGATTGTAAATAGCTGAGGCCCAAGCACCGATCCTTGCGGTACCCCACTAGTTACAGCCTGCCAACCTGAAAATGTCTCGTTTATCCCTACTCTCTGTTTTCTGTCCATTAACCAATCCTCTATCCATGGTAATATATTATCCTCAATCCCATGAGCCCTGATCTTGTGTAACAACCTTTTATGTGGCACCTTATCAAATGCCTTTTGAAAATCCAACAAATATACGACATCCACCGGTTCCCCTTTATTTACCCTGCTATAACATCCTCAAAATACTCTAATAGATTTGTCAAACATGATTTCCCTTTCATAAAACCATGTTGACTCTGTCTAATCATATTATGATTTTCTAAGTGCCCTGTTACAACTTCCTTAATAATGGATTCTAGCATTTCCCCTACAACTGATATTAGGCTAACTGGCCTGTAGTTCCCTGTTTTCTCTCTCCCTCCTTTCTTGAATAGCGGGATTACATTTGCTATCTTCCAATCCACTGGGACCGTTCGAGAATCGAGGGAATTTTGGAAGATCACAACCAATGCATCCACTATCTCTGCAGCCACCTGTTTTAGAACCCTCGGATGTAGGTCATCAGGTCCAGGGGATTTATTGACTTTTAGTCCCTTTAGTTTCTCCAGTACTTTTTCTCTACATTAATTACATTAAGTTCCTCGCTCTCATTAGCCCCTTGGTTCCCCACTATTTCTGGTATGCTTTTTGTGTCTTCTACTGTGAAGACAGATACAAAATATTTGTTTAACGTCTCTGCTATTTCCTGATTCCCCATTATAATTTCTCCTGTCTCAGCCTCTAAGGGACCAACATTTACTTTTGCTACTCTCTCCCTTTTTACATACTTGTAGAAGCTCTTACAATCGTTTTTTATATTTCTTGCTAGTTTACTTTCATATTCTAGTTTCTCCCTTTTTATCAATTTTTTGGTCGTCCTTTGTTGGTTTCTAAAACTCTCCCAATCCTCAGGCTTATTACTCTTCTTGGCAACATTATAGGCCTCTTCTTTTAATCTAATACTCTCCTTAACTTCTTTGGTTAGCCACAGATGAATCATTTTTCCCGTGGAGTTTTTATTTCTCAATGGAATGTATATTTGTTGTGAATATTGAAATATTTCTTTAAATGTTTGCCATTGCTTATCTACCATCATACCTTTTAATCTAATTTCCCAATCTACATTAGCCAACTCTCCCCTCATACCTATGTAATAGGCTTTATTTAAGTTTAAGACTCTGGTTTCGGTCTTAAGTACGTCACTCTCAAACACAGTATGAAACTTTATCATATTATGATCACCTCAGTGGTGGGGAAACTTTTAGAAACGATAATCTAGGACAGAATTAACAGTCACTTGGACAAGGGTGGATTGTTTAGGGAAAGCCAGCACAGATTTGTTAAAGGCAAATCGTGTTTATCTAACCTGATAGAGTTTTTTTGATGAGGTAACAGAGAGGGTAGATGAGAGCAATGCGGTTGATATGGTGTATATGGATTTTCAAAAGGCGTTTGATAAAGTGCCATACGGTAGGCTTATCATCAAGATTGCAGCCCATGGAATAAAGTAGCAACATGGATACAAAATTGGCTAAGGGACAGGAAACAGAGAGTAGTGGTGAACGGTTGTTTTTCGGACTGGAGGGAGGTGTACAGTGGTGTTCCCCAGGGGTCAGTGCTGGGACCACTGCTTTTCTTGATATATATTAATGACTTGGACTTGGGTGTACAGGGCACAATTTCAGAATTTGTAGATGACATAAAACTTGGAAGGGTAGTAAACAGTGACGAGGATAGTGATAGACTTCAAGAGGATGTAGACAGGCTGGTGACATGGGCGGACACGTGGCAGATGAAATTTAATGCAGAAAAATGCGAAGTGATACATTTCGGTAGGAAGAACGAGGAGAAGCAATATAAACTAGAGGGCAGAACTCTGAAAGGGGTACAGGAACAGAGAGATCTGGGGGTATATGTGCACAAATCATTGAAGGTGCAGGGCAGGTTGAGAAAGCGATTAAAAAAGCATACGGGATCCTGGGCTTTATAAATAGAGGCATAGAGTACAAAAGTAAGGAAGTCATGATGAACTTTATAAAACACTGGTTCGGCCACAACTGGAGTATTGTATCCAGTTCTGGGCACTGCGCTTTAGGAAGGATGTGAGGGCCTTAGAGAGGGTGCAGAAGAGATTTACTAGAATGATTCCAGGAATGAGGGACTTTAGTTACTTGGATAGACTGGAGAAGCTGGGATTGTTCTCCTTGGAACAGAGACGGTTGCGAGGAGATTTGAAAGAGGCATTCAAAATCATGAAGGGTTCAGACAGAGTAGATAGAGAGAAACTGTTCCCATTGGTGGAAGGGTCAAGGACCAGAGGACATAGATTTAAGGTGATTGGCAAAAGAACCAAAAGTGACATGAGGAAAAACTTTTTTACACAGTGAGTGTTTAGGATCTGGAATGCACTGCCCGAGGGGGTGGTGGAGGCAGATTCAATCATGGCCTTCAAAAGGTAACTGGATAAGTACTTAAAAGGAAAAAATTTGCAGGGCTACAGGGAAAGGGCGGGGGAGTGGGATTAGCTGGATTGCTCTTGCACTGTGCTGGCATGGACTTGATGGGCCGAATGGCCTCCTTCCGTGCTGTAACCTTCCTGTGATTCTATGATTCTATGATTCACTGTTCCCCAGAGGATCCTTTACTGTGAGATTACGAACTAACTCTGTCTCATTACACGATACAAGATCTAAAATAGCCTGTTTCCTGGTTGGTTCCATGACGTATTGTTCTAGGAAACTGTCTCGAATACAATCCATGAACTCGTCCTCCAGACTGCCTTTGCCAATTTGATTTGTCCAGACTACATGAAGATTAAAGTCCCCCTCGATTTCTGCATTACCTTTGTTACAAACTACTATTATTTCTTGATTAATACTCTGTCCAACAGTATTGCTACTCTTCGGGGGCCTATAAACTGCTCCACCAGTGTTTTCTGCCCCTTGTTATTTCTTTTTTCCACCCAGACTGATTCTACTTCCTGATCTTCTGAGCCAAGATCCTTTCTCACCACTGTCCTTATGTCATCCTTTATTATCAGGGCTAACCCACCTCCTTTTCCATTCTGCCTGTCTTTTCGAAATGTCAAGTCCCTGGAATATTTAGTTCCCAACCTTGGTCACCTTGCAACCATGTCTCTGCAATGCCTATTAGGTCAAACCCATTTATCTCTATTTGTGCCCCTAATTTGTTACGAATGCTCCATGCATTCAGATAAAGAGCCTTCAATTTTAACTTTTTACCATTTCTCCCTGCGTTGGCCTTATTTGCTGATGCACAATTACCGTTAAACTCCCTGTCCCTTCCTGCCACACTCTGCTTATCTTTACCCAAATCAAAACACTGCTCTATTGCCTTGATTTTTCTCTTTTGATTTCTAAATTTCCCCTCACCTGACCTCCCCCCACTTTTTAGTTTAAAGCCCTATCTAGAGAGTCATAGAGTCATAGAGTCATACAGCACGGATAGAGGCCCTTCGGCCCATCGTGTCCGCGCCGGCCATCAGCCCTGTCTACTCTAATCCCATATTCCAGCATTTGGTCCGTAGCCTTGTATGCTATGGCATTTCAAGTGCTCATCCAAATGCTTCTTGAATGTTGTGAGGGTTCCTGCCTCCAGAACCCTTTCAGGCAGTGAGTTCCAGACTCCAACCACCCTCTGGGTGAAAAAGTTCTTTCTCAAATCCCCTCTAAACCTCCCGCCTTTTACCTTGAATCTATGTCCCCTTGTTATAGAACCCTCAACGAAGGGAAAAAGCTCCTTAGTATCCATCCTATCTGTGCCCCTCATAATTTTGTACACCCTAGTTATTCGATTCGCCTGGACACTGGTCCAGTGGAGCCCGTCCCAACGGAACAGCTCCCTCTTTCTTCAGTACTGGTGCCACTGGTGCCCAGAGATCACGCGGGGGGGGGTGCGAAGAGATCGATGGAGGTGAGATCGGGGCAGATTAGCTTGCTGGACCGGGGGGGAAGCACTCCTGCCCCGCCTGGCCCACAAGCAGTGCTGGAAAAGCATTTACCTGTTGGATCCGGCAGTTCTCGCCTCCCTTCAGCTCCCGTTTCCCGAGCCCTGAGAAACACGGCCCGCAGCCGCTATATGTAAATGGCTCCCAAAATCTGAGGAACGGAGCCTCGTTTAAATATTATAATCACGGCCAGCCCCCCTCAGAGCGGGTTAGTCGGACGCCCACAAACCCGCCCCGCGCGGTAGAAACGGAAGTTGGTGTGTTTGCACGGGTGGGGGTCGGGTTTCACATTTTTACTAATTAACGGCCCCCCCCCCCCAACATGACGACCCTCTCCTCTCCTATGTGGGGGGTTTAAAACTCCCCCCACAATGTCCACTTGCTCCATCACTAGCAATGGACACGTTGCATTTGAATTCAACCTTCAGCATTAAATTATTTTCCCCAACCTATAGTTGAGGTGTCAGCCCTGGCTCAGTGGGCAGCACTCTCACCTCTGAGGCAGAAGGTCATAGTTCACAGTCCCACTCCGGAGACGCCAGCCCCATAATCCAGGCTGACATTGCAGTGCAGTACCGAAGGAGTGCTGCACTGTCGGAGGTGCTGCCTTTTGGGTGAGATGTTAAACAGAGGCCCCGTCTGCTCTCTCAGGTGGGTGTAAAAGATTCCATGGCACAATTCGAAGAAGAGCAGGGGAGTTCTCCACAATGTCCTTGCCAATAATTAACCCTCAACCAACATCAATAAAAACAGATTAACTGGTCATTATATTTGTGGGATCTTGCTGTGCACAAGTTGGTAGCCGCATTTCCTATATTATAACAGTGACTATGTTTTAAAAGTACTTCAACAGGCTCGAGGGGCTGAATGGCCTCCTCCTGTTCCAATGTTCCAATGTTCCTCCCTAAGGCCTGCTACCCAAGCTTAAGGCAATGGGTATCCTAGGTAAAACGTGGACAAGGATAAGGAATTGGGTGGAAGGAGTTGGGTCCTGATCAGTAGGAATTGCTGCTCTGGGGGAGATGTACTGAGTGGGGAGCTCCCTAGATATCGGTGCTGGCACCCCCCACTGTTTCTGATCGACATAAATAACCTGGATTCAGAGACACAATGCAAGTCGCCCAAGTCGGCCCAACCATCTTCAGCTGCTTCATCAATGACCTTCCCTCCAACATAAGGCCAGAAGTAGAGATGTTCGCTGATGATTGCACAGTGTTCAGTTCCATTCGTAACCCCTCAGATAATGAAGCAGTCCGTGCCCACATGCAGCAAGACCTGGACAACATCCAGGCTTGGGCTGATAACTGGCAAGTAACATTCGCACCAGACAAATGCCAGCCAATGACCATCTCCAGCAAGAGAGAATCTAATCACCTCCAATTGCCATTCAACGGCATTACCATCGCCGAATCCCCCACCATCAACATCCTGGGGGTCACCATTGACCAGAAACTTTACTGGACCACCCACATAAATACTGTGGCTACAAGAGCAGGTCAGAGGCTGGGTATTCTGCGACGAGTGACTCACCTCCTGACTCCCCAAAGCCTTTCCACCATCTACAAGGCACAAGTCAGGGGTGTGATGGAATACTCTCCACTTGCCTGGATGAGTGCAGCTCCAACAACACTCAAGAAGCTCGACACCATCCAAGAGATGGGTGAGATCCTGAATGAATATTTCACATCGGTATTTACGGTTGAGAAAGGCATGGATGTTAGGGAACTTGGGGAAATAAATAGTGATGTCTTGAGGAGTGTACATATTACAGAGAGGGAGGTGCTGGAAGTCTTAACGCGCATCAAGGTAGATAAATCTCCGGGACCTGATGAAATGTATCCCAGGACGTTATGGGAGGTTAGGGAGGAAATTGCGGGTCCCCTAGCAGAGATATTTGAATCATCCACCGCTACAGGTGAGGTGCCTGAAGATTGGAGGGTAGCAAATGTTGTGCCTTTGTTTAAGAAGGGCGGCAGGGAAAAGCCTGGGAACTACAGACCAGTGAGCCTGACATCTGTAGTGGGTAAGTTGTTAGAGGGTATTCTGAGGGACAGAATCTACAGGCATTTGGAGAGGCAGGGACTAATTAGGAACAGTCAGCATGGTTTTGTGAGAGGAAAATCATGTCTCACGAATTTGATTGAGTTTTTTGAAGGGGTAACCAAGAAGATAGATGAGGGCTGTGCAGTAGACGTGGTCTACATGGACTTCAGCAAAGCATTTGACAAGGTACCGCATGGTAGGTTGTTACATAAGGTTAAATCTCATGGGATCCAAGGTGAGGTAGCCAATTGGATACAAAATTGGCTTGACGACAGAAGACAGAGGGTGGTTGTCGAGGGTTGTTTTTCAAACTGGATGCCTGTGTCCAGCGGTGTGCCTCAGGGATCGGTGCTGGGTCCGCTGTTATTTGTTATTTATATTAATGATTTGGATGAGAATTTAGGAGGCATGGTTAGTAAGTTTGCAGATGACACCAAGATTGGTGGCATTGTGGACAGTGAAGAAGGTTATCTAGGATTGCAACGGGATCTTGATAAATTGGGCCAGTGGGCCGATGAATGGCAGATGGAGTTTAATTTAGATAAATGTGAGGTGATGCATTTTGGTAGATCGAATCGGGCCAGGACCTACTCCGTTAATGGTAGGGCGTTGGGGAGAGTTATAGAACAAAGAGATCTAGGAGTACAGATTCATAGCTCCTTGAAAGTGGAGTCACAGGTGGATAGGGTGGTGAAGAAGGCATTCAGCATGCTTGGTTTCATTGGTCAGAACATTGAATGCAGGAGTTGGGATGTCTTGTTGAAGTTGTACAGGGCATTGGTGAGGCCACACTTGGAGTACTGTGTACAGTTCTGGTCACCCTATTATAGAAAGGATATTATTAAACTAGAAAGAGTGCAGAAAAGATTTACTAGGATGCTACCGGGACTTGATGGTTTGACTTACAGGGAGAGGTTAGACAGACTGGGACTTTATTCCCTGGAGAGTAGGAGGTTAAGGGGTGATCTTATAGAAGTCTATAAAATAATGAGGGGCATAGATAAGGTAGATAGTCAAAATCTTTTCCCAAAGGTAGGGGAGTCTATAACGAGGGGGCACAGATTTAAGGTGAGAGGGGAGAGATACAAAAGGATCCAGAGGGGCAATTTTTTCACTCAAAGGGTGGTGAGTGTCTGGAACGAGCTGCCAGAGGCAGTAGTAGAGGCGGGTACAATTTTGTCTTTTAAAAAGCATTTGGACAGTTACATGGGGAAGATGGGTATCGAGGGATATGGGCCAAGTGCAGGCAATTGGGACTAGCTTAGTGGTATAAACTGGGCGACATGGACATCTTGGGCCGAAGGGTCTGTTTCCATGTTGTAACTTCTATGATTCTATGATTCTATGATTCTATAAAGCAGCCCGCTTGATTGGCACCCCATCCACCACCCTGAACATTCACTCCCTTCACCACCGGCGCACTGTGTCTGCAGTGTGTACCATCCACAGGATGCACTGCATCAACTCGCCAAGGCTTCTTCGACAGCACCTCCCAAACCCACGACCTCTACCACCTAGAAGGACAAGAGCAGCGGGCACATGGGAACAACACCACCTGCACGTTCCCCTCCAAGTCACACACTATCCCGACTTGGAAATATATCGCCGTTCCTTCATCGTCGCTGGGTCAAAATCCTGGAACTCCCTTTCTAACAGCACTGTGGGAGAACCTTCACCACACGGACTGCAGCGGTTCAAGAAGGCGGCTCACCACCACCTTCTCAAGGGCAATTAGGGATGGGCAATAAATGCCGGCCTCGCCAGCGACGCCCACATCCCAAGAATGAATAAAAAAAAATTTGAAGATAACACCAGTAAAAGGGTGAGGAGTTGGAGGGGCCGTGGGCTGGGGTGAAGTTTCATGAAGCAGTCACGGATCTACCCAGGCAATGTGCCATCGGTGGAACTTTGATGGATTAAAATAAGATAAGTGCAAGGTTTTACACATTGGAAGATAAAATTGAAGACGCTCGTTCAATGATTTCCACTGGAAGTTCCCGTAACCATTTATTCCATCCGAATGAGGGGATGGCGGATGGGTTTAAAGGAGTGCCATAACCAAATCATAGCAAATCGTCCGAAGGTGTTTCACAGGAGCGATTATCGGACAAAATTTGACACTGAGCCACATAAGGAGATATTAGGACAGGTGACCAAAAGCTTGGTCAAACTATTCTTTCTCTTATGCTAAATGAGATTGAGTGGTCCTGTGTTGCATGGGGGAGAGGGGTGGGGTGTAGGGTGTCGGGGAGGGAAGGGTCAGTCTTGTCTTTAAAAGGCAGCTGGCCAGAGTTGAAGAGGGGTTGTGGGGGGGGAATGGGGAAATTGATGGTTGGTGAATATTGTGGAATTTTGCTTGAGCACCTTTGTGGACCTGGAGATGTTAATGCAGAACGTTCCATCAGGCGATTAAATGGGTGGGATATCACCCCTTATAGTGGAGAGGAAGGGATTGATGCCAGATATAGCTTTTCTCATTCTACGCTCTAAGGTATTTGGCAGAATTATGACTGGGACTTAATTTGTTGTTTAAATTTTTTGTTCATGGGGTGTGGGCGATGATGGCGAGGCCGGCATTTATTGCCCATCCCTAGTTGCCCCTTGAGAAGGTGGTGGTGAGCCTCCTTCTTGAACCGCTGCAGTCCGTGTGGTGAAGGTTCTCCCACAGTGCTGTTAGGGGAGGGAGTTCCAGGATTTTGCTTCTTTTGTTCCTTTCTAGTGGTTTTGATACAACTGAGTGGTTTGCTAGGCCACTTCAGAGGGCAGTTCAGAGTCAACCAGAATGGTGTTGACATGGAGGGGAGCTTGGAGGTGATGGTGTTTCCAAAACATTGCCTTCTTGGTGGTGGAGTTCGTGGGTTTGGGAGATGCTGTTGAATTAACCGTACACTGATCCTGTAGATCACACACTCTGCAGCCTCTGCGCCGGTGATGGAGGAGGGGAGTATTGAGGTGATTCTGCAGAGTGCCCCCCTACTCCGTATCAAAGTCAAACAGAGTGGAACTTACAACAACAACTTGCATTTATGTGACGCCTTTTAATGTCGTTAAACATCATAAGTCACTTCACAGAATCATTGTTAGACAAAATATGGCAACGAGCCAAAGAAAGAGGTATTAGGACAGGTGACCAAAAGCTGGGTCAAAGGAGCATCTTAAAGGAGGAGAGGGAGGTGGAGAGGCGGAGAGGGTTAGGGAGGGAATTCCAGAGCTTAGGGCCTAGGCAGCTGAAGGCACGGCCGCCAATGGTGGAGCGATTAAAATCGGGGTTGCATAAGAGGCCAGAATTGGAGGAGCGCAGAGGTCTCGGAGGGATGCAGGGCTGGAGGAGGTTACGGAGATAGGGAGGGAGGGAGGGGCGAGGGCCATGGAGGGACTCGAAAAGAAAGATGAGAATTTTAAAATCGAGCTGGTCCCGGATCGGGAGCCAGTGTAGGTCAGCGAGCGCAGGGGGTGATGGGTGAACGAGACTCGGTGCGAGTTAGGATACGGGCAGCAGAAGTTTGGATCTGAAGGACGATTGATGATGAAAAGCAGGGTTATTTACGATTAATTTGAAGGAGTCTTTGTTGACCGTACAGGTCAGATGGAGGGGTCGGGTCGGGGGGGGGGGCGGGGAGGGGCCTCAGTTTAAGTGTAACAACCAAAGTCTGAAAATGGCACCGTGCAATTTTACTGGGCAAACTCTTTCTCTGTCAGAGCGGTAAACTTGCTTACTTTAAGCAGGGTTTATAGGTCCAGTAAAATCTTGAATCCATTAAGCGACCGTACGATAATATCGCACAGGGTTATTTTAAGCCCCACCAGAGTGAGGCCAGGCCGGACTGGGGTTCAGACTGGCCTACTCCTGGTTAACTACATGCTGCTTTCATTTCCTTCCCACAGTAGCAGTGCTAACATAGTCTGGCGTTCACAGGCTGATCTTTTAGACGACACGAAACATTTCAAAAAAACAAGCACCGTTGCCAAAAAAAAACAAAAACAGAACTGAATATAATAAAGGAGCAGAATCCTTTAAGGCTGCCAGCAAGACTCAGAACAGAATTGTTTTCACTCACATTCAGCAGAAACATATGGGGTGCTGGATTATGTTTGAAAGCAGGAGATGGAGTTGTCAAACAATATGAAACATTTTATACCCCAACTATCGGGGTGAAAGTCTCCTCTCTCTGACGGCTTAAGGGCTTTATTTAAAATGTGTTTGGGACAGTGTCAACACAGTTCTTAGTGGGTGCAGGCACCATAACTGCCCATAACTCAGCACTAAGCGGCCTGAAATTGGCAATGCCGCAGGATGGTTGGCGTGAATGATGCAAAAACTCCAATTGGTGCAGCTGAGTTTGCTCGTTTCAGGTTAACTTAAGGCACGTTGCTCGGGCAGAGTTTATCCTTTGTCCTTTGTCCTCCCTGTTTTATACTTTGCTGGGTCAGATACAGAGTAAAGCTCCCTCTACACTGTCCCATCAAACACTCCCAGGGCTGGTACAGCACGGGTTAGATACAGAGTAAAGCTCCCTCTACACTGTCCCATCAAACACTCCCAGGGCTGGTACAGCACGGGTTAGATACAGAGTAAAGCTCCCTCTACACTGTCCCATCAAACACTCCCAGGGCTGGTACAGCACGGGTTAGATACAGAGTAAAGCTCCCTCTACACTGTCCCATCAAACACTCCCAGGGCAGGTACAGCACGGGTTAGATACAGAGTAAAGCTCCCTCTACACTGTCCCATCAAACACTCCCAGGGCAGGTACAGCACGGGTTAGATACAGAGTAAAGCTCCCTCTACACTGTCCCATCAAACACTCCCAGGGCAGGTACAGCACGGGTTAGATACAGAGTAAAGCTCCCTCTACACTGTCCCATCAAACACTCCCAGGGTCAGGTACAGCACGGGTTAGATACAGAGTAAAGCTCCCTCTACACTGTCCCATCAAACACTCCCAGGGCAGGTACAGCACGGGTTAGATACAGAGTAAAGCTCCCTCTACACTGTCCCATCAAACACTCCCAGGGCAGGTACAGCACGGGTTAGATACAGAGTAAAGCTCCCTCTACACTGTCCCATCAAACACTCCCAGAGCAGGTACAGCACGGGTTAGATACAGAAAAAAGCTCCCTCGACAATGCCCCATCAATCACTCTACATTCTCCCTAAATATCCTAACAGTGTATGTTAAACCCAACCCCAATAATTTTCAGGAGCCTCTTCCTGTTCCTACGTTCCTAGCTCCTGATTGGAAGTCAGCGGCTCCTGATGAAAATTGCATGGGTGCGTGCGATCAGTGAGGACTGGATTGGGTTCATCAGTGATGCCTCCCACATTCGAATAGCCTTACTGACAACCATGAATAATGGATGGTTGGGCGTAGTGTTGGTGGGCAGCTGAAGGCTGTGGAGCCTGTATCTCGGCAATGGTCAGGGATGGGAGGGGAGGGGATAAAACCTATAATATATTAAAAACCTTGCCACAGTTTCTGTTAACTTTTCCCATTATGAATTTTGATGTCCATATTTATAGTGGAAACTGCCTTTGTAAGCTGGTGTCAGCTGTGCCTCAGTTGGGAGCACACTCACCTCCTGAGTCAGAAGGTCGTGAGTTCAAGTTCCTCTCTAGAAATTTGAGCACATAATCCAGGCTGACCCTTCCAGTGCTGTACTGAGGGAGTGCTGCACTGTCAGAGGTGTCGTCTTTCGGGTGAGACGTTAAATCGAGGCCCGGTCTACCCTCTCAGGCGGATGTAAAAAATCCCACGACACTATTTTGAAGAAGAGCTGGGGAGTTCTCCCTGGTGTCCTGGCCAATATTTATCCCTCCACCAACATCACTAAAAAACAGATTATCTGGTCATGTTTATATTGCTGTTTGTGAGGCCTTGCTGTGCGCTAATTGGCTGCCATATTTCCTATATTACAACAGTGTCTACAATTCACAAGTACTTCATTGGCCGCAAAGGGCTTTGGGATGTCCTAGGGTTGTGAAAGGCGCTATACAAATGTAAGTTCTTTCTCATCATGTGAGGAGCCCAACCAGAGAGGAATCACTGCTACACCTGGTAATGGGAAATTAAACAGAGCAGATGAGAGAAGTAAGCAAAGGGGAACATCTAGGCAATAGCGATCATAACATAAAAAGGTTTAAAATAATGATTAAGTAAGACAAAGACCAAAGTAATAGATTGGATAAAAGCTAATTTTGAGGGGATGAGACTGGAACTAGGGAAGGTAAACAGGTAAAAAAATTGACAGAGAAAGAGATAGAACAGCAGTGGGAAATATTTAAAACGGTGATCACTCGAGTTCAGGAGAAGTATATTCCTCTAAAAGGCAAGAACAAACTAGCCAATAATAAAACACCATGGATGAATAAAGAGAAAAAGGTAAAATTGAAACTAAAGAAAAAGTATATAGACAACAAAGGAGAGGATGACAAAAGGGAATACAGAAAGGTTAGGAAAGAATTTTAAAAAACAATTAAGAAGGCAAAGAGGAACTGCGAAATTAAACTATCAAGGAATATAAAAGAAATAGCAAAGTATTCTACAGTCACATAAATAACAAAAGAAAAATCAGGATAAAGATAGGGCTACTAAGGGATACACAATATAAACTCACAGGTAATGACAGCGAAATGGTAGAAATATTGAACAGTTACTGTGCCTCAGTATTTACCAGGGAGACTAATACGGTGGGCATGACATTAGAAGAAAAGATCAAAAAAGATATAAAGACATTTAAGATAGAAAGGGGGGAGATAATTGATAAACTAATCAAACTTAGAGATGATAAAACCCCTAGTCCGGAGGGATTGCATCCGCGCATATTAACAGAAGTTAGCGAAGAGATAGCAGAGGCATTATTACATATATATAAAAATTCATCAGAAAAGGGAATAGTGCCAGAGGACTGGTGGACAGCTAATGTGATTCCTTTTTAAAATGGGAGTTAGAACAAGTCCAGGGAACTATAGACCAGTTAGCTTAACATCAGTGGTAGAAAAGATAATGGAATCTTAACTCAAGGATGCAATAGAAAAACATTCAGAAACCGAAAATATAATAAAGAATAGTCAGCATGAATTTCAGAATGGTAAGTTATGCTTGACCAACCTTATTGAATTCTTTGAAGAAGTAACAGAAAGAGTAGACAAGGGCAATGTAGTAGATGTAATATATTTAGATTTTCAAAAGGCCTTCGATAAGGTATCGTATGGTAGACTCATGGCTAAGATCAGAGCATGTGGAGTCAGGGGATAAGTAGCAGAAGGGATAGCAAGCTGGCTACAAATCAGAAAACAGGGAGCAGGGGTTAAGGGTAGTTACTCAGACTGGCAAAAGGTGGGAAATGGTGTTCCACGGGGATCGGTGCTGGGACCACTGTTGTTCACAATTAATGATTTGGACTCGGGAATCGGAAGTACAATCTCAAAATTTGTGGACCATAGCAAATTGGGGGGTGTAGTTAACAGTGAGGAAGAATGCAACAAAATACAGGAAGATATTAATAAACTTGCAGAATGAGTGTATAATTGGCAAATGAATTTCAATATAGATAAGTGTGAGGTGGCGCATTTTGGAAGGAGGAATAAAGAGGCCACATACTCCTTGGATAATAAGAGTCTAAATGGGGAAAGGAACAAAGGGATCTGGGGGGTTACAGATACACAAATCACTAAAAGTAGCGACGCAGGTTAACAAGGCCATAAAGCACTAGGGTTCATTTCTAGAGGGATAGAATTGAAAAGCAGAGAAGTTGTGTTAAACTTGTATAGAAAGTTAGACCACACTTGGAGTACTGTGAACAGTTCTGGTCTCCATATTATGAAAAGGGATGTAGAGGCACTGGAGAGGGTGCAAAAAAGATTCACAAGGTTGATACCAGAACTGAGAGGGTATACCTATCAGGAAAGACTGAACAGGCTGGGGCTCTTTTCTCTAGAAAAGAGAAGACTGAGGGATGACCTGATAGAGGTCTTTAAGATAATGGAAAGGTTTGATAAGGTAGATATAGAGAAAATGTTTCCACTTGTGGGGCAGTTCAAAACTAGAGGTCATAAATATAAGATAGTCACTAATAAATCCAATAAGGAATTCAGGAGAAACTTCTTTACCCAGAGAGTGGTGAGAATGTGGAACTCGCTGCCACAAGGAGTAGTTGAGGTGAATAGCATAGATACATTTAAGGGGAAGCTAGATAAACACATGAGGGAGAAAGGAATAGAAGGATATGCTGATGGGGTGAGATGATGAGGGGTGGAAGGAGTTTTGTGTGGAGCATAAACACCGGCATAGACCAGTTGGGCCGAATGGCCTGTTTCTGTGCTGCAGACGCGATGTAACTCAATGTAAGTCTTTCTTTCTTGCTTTAAACTTGTCACGCTGTAATTACACGCTGCTGTCAGTGGTGGTGCTGTTGCTCCTCAGCCTGTACTGCAGAAAAAACACTGCACTCCAACCAATCCTGCTTTCCAAATTGCTGTAAATTTTGCTGTTTAACTCTAAATAATAATATAAATCACTGCTGGAGTATTGTGTTCAATTCTGGGCACCACATTTTAGGAAGGATGTCAAGGCCTTAGAGAGGGTGCAGAAGAGATTTACTAGAATGGTTCCAGGGATGAGGGACTTCAGTTATGTGGAGAGACTGGAGAAGCTGGGATTGTTCTCCTTAGAACAGAGAAGGTTAAGGGGAGATTTAACAGAGGCGTTCAAAATCATGAAGGGTTTTGACAGAGTAAAGAGGGGGAAACTGTTTCCAGTGGCAGAAGGGTCGGTCACCAAAGGTCACAGATTTAAGATAACTGGCAAAAGAATCCGGGGGGGGGGGGGTGGTGGAGATAAAGAAACATTTTTTTACGCAGCGAGTTGTTCTGATCTGGAATGCGCTGCCTGAAGCAGATTCAATAGTAACTTTCAAAAGGGAATTGGATAAATACTTGAAAAGGAAAAATTTGCAGGGCTATGGGGAAAGAGCAGGGGGAGTGGGACTAATTGGACAGCTCTTTCAGAGAGATGGCACAGGCATGATGGGCCGGATGGCCTCCTTCCGTGTTGTAAGAGTCTATAAAAAAGTGTAACACATAAAAATAAGGACCGAATGTATGACTTTAAGAAAGGGATTGAATCACCTCTGCACACCATGTTCCAATGACCCCACCTTCCAGCCCAATTCACCTGAAGACTACACTTGATCTTCACTCTACCCGATCGACAAGTCTTCAAGCCGTTGGTGTAAAATTGCTTACTCAGTCTGTGAAGATCTTGTGGTTTATATAGTTTCATGTTGAATAAGTCATTGTGGCTTAAGGGAATTAACTGCTGGTGTGTAACACAGAGCAGGACTGAAGACTCAGTCAGCATTTGTTCTAAAGAAAACACTTTTATTATTTCCTCAAAGAACTGTAGCAGGCCCTCTAATCCACACCAGTTGTTTTAGGAATCGAATCAGCGAACAGGCCGTCCAAAATAACCTCTTCTGTTGTTTTTAGCTGAGGAATAAAATACTCCCCGTTTCCTATTTTAGACTGCCTGTTGTATTTTGGCTGGTTCCACTGAGCGTTAATCACCCAAGGCCTGCCCAAAATTTAGTTCTCTATAATTATACGCTAAACGGAAAAGGCCAAAAAAAAAAGTACACTTCGATTTTGATATGTCTGCATTGAGCTTGCCAAGCAGTGAGCTGCATCAGTCCAATTGGTATTTTTTCTATACTGGATCTCTCTCTCTCTCTCTCTCTCTTTCTCTATATATATATATATATAGATATGCTACTGGGCTGCTTTAACCACTAGTTTTAGAGGTTAAACTAACAGAGAGGCTTTTTCAAAATCCAAACACCTTCCGGTCTCCAAGAAAGGTTTTAGTTGGGCTGTGAGTCTCTAGAACAGCAACTTGCATTTATATAGCACCTTTAACACAGTGAAACGTCCCAGGGTGCTTCACAGGAGCGATTATCAAACAAAATTTGACACCGAGCCACATAAGGAGATATTAGGACAGGTGACCAAATGTTTGGTCAAAGAGGAAGGTTTTAAGGAGCATCTTAAAGGAGGAGAGAGAGGTGGAGAGGCGGAGAGGTTCAGGGAGGGAATTCCAGAAGTTGAGGAGTAAATGGCTGAAGGCACGGCTGCCAATGGTGGGGCGGTGAAAATCGGGGCTGCGCAAGAGGCCAGAATTCAAGAAACAACAGGGAAAGATGTTACCTATAACTCCATGTGACTTTCAAACAAAAGATTGAGCTGCCTGAAAGTCTTTGGGAGGACCAAACATGGCTGAGTTCAGAGCCCTGTTCAAGAACAACTTGCATTTCCCTTCACAGATGTGTAATTGGAAAAAAATGGACGCAGAACAAAAGCGGATGTTAGGAGGGGGTCAAAGAGGTGGGCTTTAAGGAGGGTCTGAAAGGAGGAGGGAGAGGTAGAGAGGTGGAGAGGTTTAGGGAGGGAATTCAGAGCTCAGGGCCGAAACGGCTGAAGAAAAGCCCGCCAACTGTGGAGTGATGAAAATTGGCGATTCACAAGAGGCCAGAATTGGAAGAACACAGAGGTCTTAGTGCAGTTTTGGGCTGGAGTGAGTTAGAAAGAAAGGGCTTGTATTTATATCTCGACTTCCATGACTTAAGAACATCCCAAAGCGCTTTACAGACAATGATGTACTTTTGAATAGCAGTCACTGTTGTAAGATATGAAACATGAAAGCAAATTTGCACACAGCAAGCTCCCACAAAAAAAGTCATAGTCGGGACCAGAAAAGAGCGGATAGTTTTATCGTACATTATTTTGAATATCCGTGATATATTGTTCTGAGATGTGTGTGATATATTGTTCTGAGATGTGTGTGATATATTGTTCTGAGATGTGTGTGATATATTGTTCTGAGATGTGTGTGATATATTGTTCTGAGATGATTGTGATATACTGTTCTGAGATGTGTGTGATATACTGTTCTGCGATGTGTGTGATATATTGTTCTGCGATGTGTGTGATATATTGTTCTGAGATGTGTGTGATATCTTGTTCTGTGATGTGTGTGATATATTGTTCTGCGATGTGTGTGATACATTGTTCTGAGATGTGTGTGATATACTGTTCTGAGATGTGTGTGATATATTGTTCAGAGATGTGTGTGATATACTGTTCTGAGATGTGTGTGATATATTGTTCAGAGATGTGTGTGATATATTGTTCAGAGATGTGTGTGATATATTGTTCTGAGATGTGTGTGATATACTGTTCTGAGATGTGTGTGATATCTTGTTCTGCGATGTGTGTGATATATTGTTCTGAGATGTGTGTGATATATTGTTCTGAGATGTGTGTGATATATTGTTCTGAGATGTGTGTGATATATTGTTCTGAGATGTGTGTGATATCTTGTTCTGAGATGTGTGTGATATCTTGTTCTGAGATGTGTGTGATATACTGTTCTGTGATGTGTGTGATATATTGTTCTGAGATGTGTGTGATATACTGTTCTGAGATGAGTGTGATACATTGTTCTGAGATGTGTGTGATATCATGTTCTGAGATGTGTGTGATATATTGTTCTGAGATGTGTGTGATATACTGTTCTGAGATGTGTGTGATATACTGTTCTGAGATGTGTGTGATATATTGTTCTGAGATGTGTGTGATATCATGTTCTGAGATGTGTGTGATATATTGTTCTGAGATGTGTGTGATATACTGTTCTGAGATGTGTGTGATATCTTGTTCTGAGATGTGTGTGATATATTGTTCTGCGATGTGTGTGATATATTGTTCTGAGATGTGTGTGATATACTGTTCTGAGATGTGTGTGATATATTGTTCTGAGATGTGTGTGATATACTGTTCTGAGATGTGTGTGATATACTGTTCTGAGATGTGTGTGATATATTGTTCTGAGATGTGTGTGATATCTTGTTCTGTGATGTGTGTGATATCTTGTTCTGAGATGTGTGTGATATACTGTTCTGATATGTGTGTGATATATTGTTCTGAGATGTGTGTGATATACTGTTCTGAGATGTGTGTGATATATTGTTCTGCGATGTGTGTGATATATTGTTCTGAGATGTGTGTGATATATTGTTCTGAGATGTGTGTGATATACTGTTCTGAGATATGTGTGTGATATATTGTTCTGAGATGTGTGTGATATACTGTTCTGAGATGTGTGTGATATATTGTTCTGAGATGTGTGTGATATACTGTTCTGCGATGTGTGTGATATATTGTTCTGAGATGTGTGTGATATATTGTTCTGAGATGTGTGTGATATCTTGTTCTGAGATGTGTGTGATATCTTATTCTGAGATGTGTGTGATATCTTGTTCTGAGATGTGTGTGATATACTGTTCTGATATGTGTGTGATATATTGTTCTGAGATGTGTGATATATTGTTCTGAGATGTGTGTGATATATTGTTCTGAGATGTGTGTGATATACTGTTCTGAGATGTGTGTGATATACTGTTCTGATATGTGTGTGATATATTGTTCTGAGATGTGTGATATATTGTTCTGAGATGTGTGTGATATATTGTTCTGAGATGTGTGTGATATATTGTTCTGAGATGTGTGTGATATACTGTTCTGAGATGTGTGTGACATATTGTTCTGAGATGTGTGATATATTGTTCTGAGATGTGTGTGATATACTGTTCTGAGATGAGTGTGATATATTGTTCTGAGATGTGTGATATATTGTTCTGAGATGTGTGTGATATACTGTTCTGAGATGTGTGTGATATCTTGTTCTGTGATGTGTGTGATATATTGTTCTGCGATGTGTGTGATATATTGTTCTGAGATGTGTGTGATAACTTGTTCTCTGATGTGTGTGATATAATGTCCTGCGATGTGTGTGATATATTGTTCTGAGATGTGTGTGATATATTGTTCTGAGATGAGTTTGATATATTGTTCTGCGATGTGTGTGATATATTGTTCTGAGATGTGTGTGATATATTGTTCTGAGATGAGTTTGATATATTGTTCTGAGATGTGTGTGATATACTGTTCTGTGATGTGTGTGATATAATGTCCTGCGATGTGTGTGATATATTGTTCTGAGATGTGTGTGATAACTTGTTCTGTGATGTGTGTGATATAATGTCCTGCGATGTGTGTGATATATTGTTCTGAGATGTGTGTGATATATTGTTCTGAGATGAGTTTGATATATTGTTCTGAGATGTGTGTGATATACTGTTCTGAGATGTGTGTGATATATTGTTCTGTGATGTGTGTGATATATTGTTCTGAGATGTGTGTGATATACTGTTCTGAGATATGTGTGTGATATATTGTTCTGAGATGTGTGTGATATCTTGTTCTGAGATGTGTGTGATATACTGTTCTGAGATGTGTGTGATATATTGTTCTGAGATGAGTGTGATATATTGTTCTGCGATGTGTGTGATATATTGTTCTGAGATGTGTGTAATATACTGTTCTGAGATATGTGTGTGATATATTGTTCTGCGATGTGTGTGATATATTGTTCTGCGAAGTGTGTGATATACTGTTCTGAGATGTGTGTGATATACTGTTCTGAGATGAGTGTGATATACTGTTCTGAGATGTGTGTGATATATTGTTCTGTGATGTGTGTGATATACTGTTCTGAGATGTGTGTGATATATTGTTCTGAGATGTGTGTGATATACTGTTCTGAGATGAGTGTGATATATTGTTCTGAGATGTGTGTGATATACTGTTCTGAGATGTGTGTGATATATTGTTCTGAGATGTGTGTGATATACTGTTCTGAGATGTGTGTGATATATTGTTCTGAGATGTGTGTGATATACTGTTCTGAGATGAGTGTGATATATTGTTCTGAGATGTGTGTGATATATTGTTCTGAGATGTGTGTGATATATTGTTCTGAGATGTGTGTGATATATTGTTCTGAGATGTGTGTGATATATTGTTCTGAGATGTGTGTGATATATTGTACTGAGATGTGTGTGATATATTGTTCTGAGATGTGTGTGATATATTGTTCTGAGATGTGTGTGATATATTGTTCTGAGATGTGTGTGATATATTGTTCTGAGATGTGTGTGATATATTGTTCTGAGATGTGTGTGATATATTGTTCTGAGATGTGTGTGATATACTGTTCTGAGATGTGCGTGATATACTGTTCTGAGATGTGCGTGATATCTTGTTCTGAGATGTGTGTGATATCTTGTTCTGAGATGTGTGTGATATATTGTTCTGAGATGTGTGTGATATATTGTTCTGAGATGTGTGTGATATACTGTTCTGCGATGTGTGTGATATATTGTTCTGAGATGTGTGTGATATCATGTTCTGAGATGTGTGTGATATATTGTTCTGAGATGTGTGTGATATACTGTTCTGAGATGTGTGTGATATACTGTTCTGAGATGTGTGTGATATCATGTTCTGAGATGTGTGTGATATGTTGTTCTGAGATGTGTGTGATATACTGTTCTGAGATGTGTGTGATATATTGTTCTGAGATGTGTGTGATATACTGTTCTGAGATGTGTGTGATATCATGTTCTGAGATGTGTGTGATATATTGTTCTGAGATGTGTGTGATATATTGTTCTGAGATGTGTGTGATATCTTGTTCTGTGATGTGTGTGATATCTTGTTCTGAGATGTGTGTGATATATTGTTCTGCGATGTGTGTGATATATTGTTCTGAGATGTGTGTGATATATTGTATGAGATGTGTGTGATATATTGTTCTGAGATGTGTGTGATATCTTGTTCTGTGATGTGTGTGATATCTTGTTCTGAGATGTGTGTGATATATTGTTCTGCGATGTGTGTGATATATTGTTCTGAGATGTTTGTGATATACTGTTCTGAGATGTGTGTGATATATTGTTCTGAGATGTGTGTGATATACTGTTCTGAGATGTGTGTGATATACTGTTCTGAGATGTGTGTGATATATTGTTCTGAGATGTGTGTGATATACTGTTCTGAGATGTGTGTGATATACTGTTCTGAGATGTGTGTGATATATTGTTCTGAGATGTGTGATATATTGTTCTGAGATGTGTGTGATATATTGTTCTGCGATGTGTGTGATATATTGTTGTGAGATGTGTGTGATATATTGTTCTGAGATGTGTGTGATATATTGTTCTGAGATGTGTGTGATATATTGTTCTGAGATGTGTGTGATATATTGTTCTGAGATGTGTGTGATATACTGTTCTGAGATGTGTGTGATATATTGTTCTGAGATGTGTGATATATTGTTCTGAGATGTGTGTGATATATTGTTCTGAGATGTGTGATATATTGTTCTGAGATGTGTGTGATATACTGTTCTGAGATGTGTGTGATATCTTGTTCTGTGATGTGTGTGATATATTGTTCTGCGATGTGTGTGATATATTGTTCTGAGATGTGTGTGATATATTGTTCTGAGATGAGTTTGATATATTGTTCTGCGATGTGTGTGATATATTGTTCTGCGATGTGTGTGATATACTGTTCTGAGATGTGTGTGATATATTGTTCTGTGATGTGTGTGATATATTGTTCTGAGATGTGTGTGATATATTGTTCTGAGATGTGTGTGATATATTGTTCTGAGATGTGTGTGATATACTGTTCTGAGATGTGTGTGATATATTGTTCTGAGATGTGTGTGATATACTGTTCTGAGATATGTGTGTGATATATTGTTCTGAGATGTGTGTGATATACTTTTCTGAGATGTGTGTGATATATTGTTCTGAGATGTGTGTGATATACTGTTCTGAGATGTGTGTGATATGTTGTTCTGAGATGTGTGTGATATACTGTTCTGAGATGTGTGTGATATATTGTTCTGAGATGTGTGTGATATACTGTTCTGAGATGTGTGTGATATCATGTTCTGAGATGTGTGTGATATATTGTTCTGAGATGTGTGTGATATATTGTTCTGAGATGTGTGTGATATCTTGTTCTGTGATGTGTGTGATATCTTGTTCTGAGATGTGTGTGATATATTGTTCTGCGATGTGTGTGATATATTGTTCTGAGATGTGTGTGATATATTGTTCTGAGATGTGTGTGATATATTGTTCTGTGATGTGTGTGATATCTTGTTCTGAGATGTGTGTGATATATTGTTCTGCGATGTGTGTGATATATTGTTCTGAGATGTTTGTGATATACTGTTCTGAGATGTGTGTGATATATTGTTCTGAGATGTGTGTGATATACTGTTCTGAGATGTGTGTGATATACTGTTCTGAGATGTGTGTGATATATTGTTCTGAGATGTGTGTGATATACTGTTCTGAGATGTGTGTGATATACTGTTCTGAGATGTGTGTGATATATTGTTCTGAGATGTGTGATATATTGTTCTGAGATGTGTGTGATATATTGTTCTGCGATGTGTGTGATATATTGTTGTGAGATGTGTGTGATATATTGTTCTGAGATGTGTGTGATATATTGTTCTGAGATGTGTGTGATATATTGTTCTGAGATGTGTGTGATATATTGTTCTGAGATGTGTGTGATATACTGTTCTGAGATGTGTGTGATATATTGTTCTGAGATGTGTGATATATTGTTCTGAGATGTGTGTGATATATTGTTCTGAGATGTGTGATATATTGTTCTGAGATGTGTGTGATATCTTGTTCTGTGATGTGTGTGATATATTGTTCTGCGATGTGTGTGATATATTGTTCTGAGATGTGTGTGATATATTGTTCTGAGATGAGTTTGATATATTGTTCTGCGATGTGTGTGATATATTGTTCTGCGATGTGTGTGATATACTGTTCTGAGATGTGTGTGATATATTGTTCTGTGATGTGTGTGATATATTGTTCTGAGATGTGTGTGATATACTGTTCTGAGATATGTGTGTGATATATTGTTCTGAGATGTGTGTGATATATTGTTCTGAGATGTGTGTGATATACTGTTCTGAGATGTGTGTGATATATTGTTCTGAGATGTGTGTGATATACTGTTCTGAGATATGTGTGTGATATATTGTTCTGAGATGTGTGTGATATACTGTTCTGAGATGTGTGTGATATATTGTTCTGAGATGTGTGTGATATACTGTTCTGCGATGTGTGTGATATATTGTTCTGAGATGTGTGTGATATATTGTTCTGAGATGTGTGTGATATCTTGTTCTTAGATGTGTGTGATATCTTGTTCTGAGATGTGTGTGATATCTTGTTCTGAGATGTGTGTGATATATTGTTCTGCGATGTGTGTGATACATTGTTCTGAGATGTGTGTGATATACTGTTCTGAGATGTGTGTGATATATTGTTCTGAGATGTGTGTGATATACTGTTCTGAGATGTGTGTGATATCTTGTTCTGAGATATGTGTGTGATATATTGTTCTGAGATGTGTGTGATATACTGTTCTGAGATATGTGTGTGATATATTGTTCTGAGATGTGTGTGATATATTGTTCTGAGATGTGTGTGATATATTGTTCTGTGATGTGTGTGATATACTGTTCTGAGATGTGTGTGATATATTGTTCTGAGATATGGGTGACCAACAGACAGAGGAAGAGTAGGAAGGCAGTGCAGGGGTCCCCTGCTGTCATCTCACTCCAAAACAGGTATACCGTTTTGGATACTGTTGGGGGAGATGGCTCACCAGGGGAAGGTGGCAGTGGCCAGGTTCATGGCACCGTGGCTGGCTCTGCTGCACAGGAGGGCAGGAAAAAGAGTGGCAGAGCTATTGTGATAGGGGACTCGATTGTAAGGGGAATAGACAGGCGCTTCTGCGGACGCAACCGAGACTCCAGGATGGTATGTTGCCTCCCTGGTGCAAGGGTCAAGGATGTCTCGGAGCGGCTGCAGGACATTCTGGAGAGGGAGGGTGAACAGCCAGTTGTCGTGGTGCATATAGGTACCAACGATATAGGTAAAAAACGGGATGAGGTCCTACAAGCTGAATTTAGGGAGTTAGGAGTTAAACTAAAAAGTAGGACCTCAAAGGTAGTAATCTCAGGATTGTTACCAGTGCCACAGGCTAGTCAGAGTAGGAATGACAGGATAGCTAGGATGAATACGTGGCTTGAGAGATGGTGCAAGAGGGAGGGATTCAAATTCCTGGGCCATTGGAACCGGTTCTGGGGGAGGTGGGACGAGTACAAATTGGACGGTCTGCATCTGGGCAGGACTGGAACCAATGTCCTAGGCGGAGTGTTTGCTAGTGCTGTTGGGGAGGGTTTAAACTAATGTGGCAGGGGGATGGGAACTGATGCAGGAAGTCAGTGGGAAGTGAAGTGGTGACAGAAACAAAAGGCAGTAAGGGAGAGTGTACAAAACATGACCAGACAGATGGTCTGAGAAAGCAGGGCAAAGACCAAGGGAAGTCTAGATTAAACTGCATTTATTTCAATGCAAGAAGTCTGATGGGCAAGGCAGATGAACTCAGGGCATGGATGGGTACATGGGACTGGGATGTTATAGCTATTACTGAAACATGGCTAAGGGAGGGGCAGGACTGGCAGCTCAATGTTCCAGGGTACAGATGCTATTGGAAAGATAGAGCGGTAGGTAAGAGAGGAGGGGGAGTTGCGTTCTTGATTAGGGAGAACATCACGGCAGTAGTGAGAGGGGTTATATCCGAGGGTTCGCCCACTGAGTCTATATGGGTAGAACTGAAAAATAAGAAGGGAGAGATCACTTTGATAGGATTGTACTACAGACCCCCAAATAGTCAACGGCAAATTGAGGAGCAAATATGCAAGGAGATTACAGACAGCTGCAAGAAAAATAGGGTGGTAATAGTAGGGGACTTTAACTTTCCCAACATTGACTGGGACAGCCATAGCATTAGGGGCTTGGATGGAGAGAAATTTGTTGAGTGTATTCAGGAGGAATTTCTCATTCAGTATGTGGATGGCCCGACTAGAGAGGGGGCAAAACTTGACCTCCTCTTGGGAAATAAGGAAGGGCAGGTGACAGAAGTGTTAGTGAGGGATCACTTTGGGACCAGTGATCATAATTCCATTCGTTTTAAGATAGCTATGGAGAATGATAGGTCTGGCCCAAAAGTTAAAATTCTAAATTGGGGAAAGACCAATTTTGATGGTATTAGACAGGAACTTTCAGAAGTTGATTGGGAGAGTCTGTTGGCAGGCAAAGGGACGTCTGGTAAGTGGGAGGCTTTCAAAAGTGTGTTAACCAGGGTGCAGGGTAAGCACATTCCTTATAAAATGAAGGGCAAGGCTGGTAGAAGTAGGGAACCTTGGATGACTCGGGAGATTGAGGCCCTAGTCAAAAAGAAGAAGGAGGCATATGACATGCATAGGCAGTTGGGATCAAGTGGATCCCTTGAAGAGTATAGAGATTGCTGGAGTAGAGTTAAGAGAGAAATCAGGAGGGAAAAAAGGGGACATGAGATTGCTTTGGCAGATAAGGCAAAGGAGAATCCAAAGAGCTTCTACAAATACATAAAGGGTAAAAGAGTAACTAGGGAGAGAGTAGGGCCTCTTAAGGATCAACAAGGTCATCTATGTGCGGAACCACAAGAGATGGGTGAGATCCTGAATGAATATTTCACATCGGTATTTACGGTTGAGAAAGGCATGGATGTTCGGGAACTTGGGGAAATAAATAGTGATGTCTTGAGGAGTGTACATATTACAGAGAGGGAGGTGCTGGAAGTCTTAACGCGCATCAAGGTAGATAAATCTCCGGGACCTGATGAAATGTATCCCAGGATGTTATGGGAGGTTAGGGAGGAAATTGCGGGTCCCCTAGCAGAGATATTTGAATCATCCACCGCTACAGGTGAGGTGCCTGAAGATTGGAGGGTAGCAAATGTTGTGCCTTTGTTTAAGAAGGGCGGCAGGGAAAAGCCTGGGAACTACAGACCGGTGAGCCTGACATCTGTAGTGGGTAAGTTGTTTGAGGATATTCTGAGAGACAGGATCTACAGGCATTTGGAGAGGCAGGGACTGATTAGGAACAGTCAGCATGGTTTTGTGAGAGGAAAATCATGTCTCACTAATTTGATTGAGTTTTTTGAAGGGGTAACCAAGAAGATAGATGAGGGCTGTGCAGTAGACGTGGTCTACATGGACTTTAGCAAAGCCTTTGACAAGGTACCGCATGGTAGGTTGTTACATAAGGTTAAATCTCATGGGATCCAAGGTGAGGTAGCCAATTGGATACAAAATTGGATTGACGACAGAAGACAGAGGGTGGTTGTAGAGGGTTGTTTTTCAAACTGGAGGCCTGTGACCAGCGGTGTGCCTCAGGGATCGGTGCTGGGTCCGCTGTTATTTGTTATTTATATTAATGATTTGGATGAGAATTTAGGAGGCATGGTTAGTAAGTTTGCAGATGACACCAAGATTGGTGGCATTGTGGACAGTGAAGAAGGTTAACTAGGATTGCAACGGGATCTTGATAAATTGGGCCAGTGGGCCGATGAATGGCAGATGGAGTTTAATTTAGATAAATGTGAGGTGATGCATTTTGGTAGATCGAATCGGGCCAGGACCTACTCCGTTAATGGTAGGGCGTTGGGGAGAGTTATAGAACAAAGAGATCTAGGAGTACAGGTTCATAGCTCCTTGAAAGTGGAGTCACAGGTGGATAGGGTGGTGAAGAAGGCATTCAGCATGCTTGGTTTCATTGGTCAGAACATTGAATACAGGAGTTGGGATGTCTTGTTGAAGTTGTACAAGACATTAGTAAGGCCACACTTGGAATACTGTGTACAGTTCTGGTCACCCTATTATAGAAAGGATATTATTAAACTAGAAAGAGTGCAGAAAAGATTTACTAGGATGCTACCGGGACTTGATGGTTTGACTTATAGGGAGAGGTTGGATAGACTGAGACTTTTTTCCCTGGAGAGTAGGAGGTTAAGGGGTGATCTTATAGAAGTCTATAAAATAATGAGGGGCATAGATAAGGTAGATAGTCAAAATCTTTTCCCAAAGTTCGGGGAGTCTATAACGAGGGGACATAGATTTAAGGTGAGAGGGGAGAGATTCAAAAGGGTCCAGAGGGGCAATTTTTTCACTCAAAGGGTGGTGAGTGTCTGGAACGAGCTGCCAGAGGCAGTAGTAGAGGCGGGTACAATTTTGTCTTTTAAAAAGCATTTGGACAGTTGCATGGGTAAGATGGGTATAGAGGGATATGGGCCAAGTGCAGGCAATTGGGACTAGCATAGTGGTATAAACCGGGCGACATGGACATGTTGGGCCGAAGGGCCTGTTTCCATGTTGTGAACTTCTATGATTCTATGATTCTATATATTGTACTGAGATGTGTGTGATATATTGTTCTGAGATGTGTGTGATATATTGTTCTGAGATGTGTGTGATATATTGTACTGAGATGTGTGTGATATATTGTACTGAGATGTGTGTGATATATTGTACTGAGATGTGTGTGATATGTTGTACTGAGATGTGTGTGATATATTAATCTGTGATATGTATGATATATGTTCAGAGTCATGTGTGATATATTGTTCTGAGATGTGTGCAATATATTATTCAGAGTCGTGTGTGATATTGTTCTGATATGGCTGTGATTTATTGTTCTGAGATGTATGTGCTATATTGATCTGAGGTGCCTGTGGTATGTTGCTCTAATATGTGTGTGGGATGTTGTTCTGAGGCGATCTTGATATATGGTCTTGAGATGTATATGAAATATTGTTCTAAGATGAGCGAGGGATCTTGTTCTGACATGTGTGAGATATATTGTTCGAAGGCGAACGTGGTATATTGTTCTGAGATGCCTGGGATATATTGTTCTGAGATATAGCATCCCGGCTCTCGTGCTGAAGTCTTGTGCTCCAGAACTAGCCGTGCCTCTAGCCAAGCTGTTCCAGTACAGCTACAACACTGGCATCTACCCGACAATGTGGAAAATTGCCCAGGTATGTCCGGTCCACAAAAAGCAGGACAAATCCAATCCAGCCAATTACCGCCCCATCAGTCTACTCTCAATCATCAGGAAGGTGTCGTCGACAGAGCTATCAAGCTGCACTTACTCACCAATAACCTGCTCACCGATGCTCAATTTGGGTTCCTCCAGGACCACTCAGCTCCAGACCTCATTACAGTCTTGGTCCAAACTTGGACAAAAGAGCTGAATTCCAGAGGTGAGGTGAGAGTGACTGCCCTTGACATCAAAGGCAGCATTTGACCGAGTGTGGCACCAAGGAGCCCTCGTAAAATTGAAGTCAATGGGAATCAGGGGGAAAACTCTCCAGTGGCTGGAGTCATACCCAGCACAAAGGAAGATGGTAGTGGTTGTTGGAGGCCAATCATCTCAGCCCCAGGGCATTGCTGCAGGAGTTCCTCAGGGCAGTGTCCTAGGCCCAACCATCTTCAGCTGCTTCATCAATGACCTTCCCTCCATCATAAGGTCAGAAATGGGCATGTTCGCTGATGATTGCACAGTGTTCAGTTCCATTCGCAACCCCTCAGATCATGAAGCAGTCCATGCCCGCATGCAGCAAGACCTGGACAACATCCAGGCTTGGGCTGATAAGTGGCAAGTAACATTCGTGCCAGACAAGTGCCAGGTAATGACCATCTCCAACAAGAGAGAGTTTAACCACCGCCCCTTGACATTCAACGACATTACCACCGCCGAATCCCCCACCATCAACATCCTGGGGGTCACCATTGACCAGAAACTTAACTGGACCAGCCATATAAATACTGTGGCTACAAGAGCAGGTCAGAGGCTGGGTATTCTGTGGCGAGTGACTCACCTCCTGACTCCCCAAAGCCTTTCCACCATCTACAAGGCACAAGTCAGGAGTGTGATGGAATACTCTCCACTTGCCTAGATGAGTGCAGCTCCAACAACACTCAAGAAGCTCGACACCATCCAGGACAAAGCAGCCCACTTGATTGGCACCTCATCCACCACCCTAAACATTCACTCCCTTCACCACCAGCGCACAGTGGCTGCAGTGTGAACCATCCACAGGATGCACTGCAGCAACTCGCCAAGGCTTCTTCGACAGCACCTCCCAAACCCACGACCTCTACCACCTAGAAGGACAAGGGCAGCAGGCACATGGGAGCAACACCACCTGCACGTTCCCCTCCAAGTCACACACCATCCCCACTTGGAAATATATCGCCGTTCCTTCATCGTCGCTGGGTCAAAATCCTGGAACTCCCTCCCTAACAGCACTGTGGGAGAACCGTCACCACACGGACTGCAGTGGTTCAAGAAGGCGGCTCACCACCACCTTCTCAAGGGCAATTAGGGATGGGCAATAAATGCTGGCCTTGCCAGCGACGCCCACGTCCCATGAACGAATAAAAAAAAACATAGGGATGGGACCTGTATCCGTGTTTTATGTGTGCGATGTCTGATCTCCGTTCAGACTCCGTGCAGACAGTAGACTGTTATTTTCAGCGAATAACAGGTACCAGCTGCCTTTCAGACATTTCTAAGAAACATCCTCCCTTTAAGAGATTGAGCTCCCCTAGTGGGGGAAATGCAAATTGCATTGATTCCTCGTGCACGGCCCGGAATGGAACCCTGATTGCAGGTGAGTCCTCGGGTGGGCCGAACCTTGCATCCTGCCTGCGCAGGGTCATTGGGTGCAGGGTAATAGCACATCACGATACTCCACGCCCAAAAACGGCCCATCCAATTTTCCCCCCCCACTGTTCTGAGGTGCCTGTTATATATTGTTCCGAGATCTATGTGATATATTGCTCTGAGATATTTATGTTATGTTGCTCTGAGATACCTGTGATATATCGTTCACAGTCGTTTGTGATATATTGTTCTGAGTTGCCTGAGATATTTTATTCTGAGAGGTGTGCGATATATTGTTCAGAGTTGCCTGTGATATATTGTTCTGTGATGTGTGTGTTATAATTTTCTGAGATGCTGTGATATATTGTTCTGGTTTGCCTGTGATATATTTTTCTTACATTTATGTGCTATATTATTCTGAGGAATTTGTGATATATTGTTCCGAGATATCTCAGATACATTCTAGGATGTGTTTCATATATTGTTCTGGAATGTGCGTGGTATATTGTTCATCGCTGTGTGTGATATACTGTTCATCGCTGTGTGTGATATAGTGTTCATCGCTGTGCGTGATATATTGTTCATCGCTGTGTGTGATATATTGTTCATCGCTGTGTGTGATATATTGTTCATCGCTGTGTGTGATATATTGTTCTGAGGTGCCCGTGTTGTATTGTTCTCTTATGTGTGTGTGTTATATTGTTCAGAGATGCCTGTGATATACTGATATGAATTGTTTGTGATATATCATTCTGAGATTTGTGTGATATATTGTTCTGAAATATCGTGGATATAGTCTAGGATGTGTTTCATATATTGTTCTGAAATGTGTGTGATATTTGTTCTGAGATGTGTGTGATATATTGCTCACAGATGTGTGTGATATATTGTTCACAGATGTGTGTGATATATTGTTCACAGATGTGTGTGATATATTGTTCACAGATGTGTGTGATATATTGTTCACAGATGTGTGTGATATATTGTTCACAGATGTGTATGATGTATTGTTATGAGATGCCTATAAATCCTGGTAGCATCTTTATGATAACATGAACGTTGCCTGTCTCTGACCGTGTAATATGTTTAGTATAGGTCATGATGAAATCAGGACATGTCAAGGTGTCCAGGTATTGCCGATTTCTCTTTAGCGCTCGCATCTTGCCATCTCAAAAAAACAGTAGGTTTAAGCAATGACGGTGAGAGTTTTAAACTAATGGTCTCAACCTTATGTGGGCAAATATTGAACAACGTGGAGAATCCCTCCAGAAGGTCAGTGAGGAAATGGATCCTTTCTCTGACGTACATGGGCCACAGAAGGTGGCCGAGAGTCCATTGTATGGTAGAGTTTATAAGGGCTGCGGAAGGAGAGCAAGTGGGTGGGCAGAGTCCATGATAGGGTCGAGTGTGCATGGTGTCTGGAGGGAGATTAAATGGGTGAGGTAGCGTCCCGTGGTAGGGTAGAGTACACAGAGTCTGTGGAATGGCCTCAATGTGCAGTGAATGCTGGCCTTGCCAGTGATGCCCAAATCCAGAGAATGAATAAAAAGAAAAGAGCAAGACAGTACATGTTCAAGATTTCCTGGGCAAAATGAGCTGGCAGGTACAGAAGCTTAGTATCCCTGTGAAGAGCAGCTGGTTCACTGATGTCCTTCAGCGAAGGGAACTTGCCACCCCCTACCTGGTCCCGGCCTACGCACAACTCCATTCCCACTCTATGTGGCTGACTCTTAATATCGCCAGGGCAACTTGGGATGGGCCATAAATACTGCCTTGCCCACATTCTGAAAGCAAATTTAAAAAGAATTAGGCGAAGATGTGCTGAGTCCTGATTTTGTCAGGGAGGAGGAATAGTTTGTAGTTTCATCCCTGAAATCTGTCCCGCGGTGTGAGAGAGCTGTTAGAGCAGCCTCCCCACACATGGAATCACGATTCGGTCTTGGATGGGTTTGGACTTTGGGCTTGTTGAAGATGTACACGGGTTATGGGTGACCTCGTCTCCAAGCCGATTGAGAAAGAATCACTTAACCCTTTATTCGCATAACCCTTTTCACCAGTGCAGACTGATATCTGCCACTCTCTCTCTCTCTCTCTCTCACTATATAGATTATATTAATTCTGGGCGTCGCTGGCGAGGTCGGCATTTATTGCCCAAACCTAATTGCCCCTTGAGAAGGTGGTGGTGAGCCGCCTTCTTGAACCGCTGCAGTCCGTGTGGTGAAGGTTCTCCCACAGTGTTGGGGAGAGAGTTCCAGGATTTTGACCCAGTGACGATGAAGGAACGGCAGGTATATGTCAAGTAAATGACGACTTAGGGCCCAGTCCAGATGGTAGCACTTACTGATCTCAGTACTTAGCTCACTATTTAAAGCTGCTCTTTATATGGGATGCCCTTTACTTGTATCCTGTATCCAATACTTTGTTCTGGAGAAACACACACACACACACACACACACACACTTGTGTGCGCGGGGTGGATTGATGAGGTCCTGCCGCCTCACTAACTGTGCAGCGCCAAGCCTGCCAAAGTGGGCCGAGGTCAACTATTTTTAGGCATGAGGCGAGTAAGCATCATAAAGTGTTGAAAGAAACATTAATTCTTGGGATCTAGTCTTTACCTGTGAACGAGCTTGATGGATACCTTAAGGGATAGGAGGGGTAGTCACGGTAATTTCAGTCCTGACGCTTGTCGTAGGCCTCCCTTAAGATGATCATATTCCTGTTGAACAAGAAAAAGAAACCTCACACTATAACCCCCTTTTTCAATTCAGTCTTACCGATGCATGACTAACAGGACATCTGTTCGCCATATGGCTCCTGTACATAGGCCTCTATGGTGATTCAATAATGGAACTGGTCCAGATAGCTCAGCAATGGGCTACCTCCTTTCTACACTGACTGGCAAAGGTCTCCCAGCTTCAACGTTACAGTCAGGTCATGAAAAATAATCTCCGTGTTGCTGGTCAGAGCTCTGCTTACGATCATGGCTGTGAGCCAACAATTTCGTCTACCTCTCTGGATTAGGGTTGCCTTTTACTTAAGCGTTTAAGCATCTCACTTACATTTTATTCACTTAACTCTTTCACCAGTGCAGACTATTATCTACCTCTCGTTCTCTCACTCTACAGATGTCCAGACACATTTTTGTTTTCACTTTCGGGATGTGGGCGTCGCTGGCGTTTATTGCCCATCCCTAATTGCCCTTGAGAAGGTGGTGGTGAGCCGCCTTCTTGAACCGCTGCAGTCCGTGTGGTGAAGGTTCTCCCACAGTGCTGTTAGGAAGGGAGTTCCAGGATTTTGACCCAGCGACGATGAAGGAACGGCGATATATTTCCAAGTCGGGATGGTGTGTGACTTGGAGGGGAACGTGCAGGTGGTGTTGTTCCCATGTGCCTGCTGCCCTTGTCCTTCTCGGTGGTAGAGGTCGCGGGTTTGGGAGGCGCTGTCGAAGAAGCCTTGTCGAGTCGCTGCAGTGCATCCTGTGGATCATAGAATCATAGAATGATACAGCACAGAAAGAGGCCATTCAGCCCATCGTGCCTGTGCCGGCTATCTGAAAGAGCTGTCCAATGAGTCCCACTCCCCCTGCTCTTTCCCCGTAGCCCTGCAATTTTTCCCCTTCAAGTATTTATCCAGTTCCCTTTTGAAAGTTATTATTGAATCTGCTTCCACCGCCCTTTCAGGCAGCGCGTTCCAGATTGCTGCGTAAGTTTTTTTCATGTCACCTCTGGTTCTTTTGCCAATCACCTTAGATGGTACACACTGCAGCCACTGTGCATCGGTGGTGCTGGGAGTGGATGGACATAAAGCCAATGTTGTCACCAGGAATTGGGGGACAGGTTGGAGAGATGTGGTTCAGAATCATAGAATCATACAGCACAGAAGGAGGCCATTTGGCCCGTCGCTTCTGTGCCGGTTCTGTTTATGAGCTCTCCATTTAGTTCCACCCTCCTGTCCTATCTCCGTTGCCTCTTAAATTTTTTCTTTTTGAAAAGTTTCTCCACTTTTGTTTTAAAAGCTATTGTTGAGCCGGGTGAGGTCGAGATTCTGTTTCCACCACTGCTTCTCGTAAAAAAAACAATTCCTCCCCTATCCCTTCTTGTGGTAATGGTCTTAAAATGAGGTCAGTTTTGGTCTATCTTGCGCACATGCACCTGCCCCCCCCCTCACAGACAGTGATGGTGGGTTCTCCCAACACTCAATGCACAAATGTGCCCCACACTACGGTACTGAGGCATGCAGCTCAGGGGGGGGCCTGAAATATGATCTTAACTCTGCCAATCACACAGACACACACACAAACACACAGACACATAGACACACACACAAACACACAGACACATAGACACACACACAAACACACAGACACATAGACACACACACAAACACACAGACACATAGACACACACACAAACACACAGACACATAGACACACCTACACACAGACACATAGACACACCTACACACACACAAACACACAGACACATAGACACACCTACACACACACAAACACACAGACACATAGACACACACACAAACACACAGACACATAGACACACACACAAACACACAGACACATAGACACACCTACACACAGACACATGGACACACCTACACACACACAAACACACAGACACATAGACACACCTACACACACACAAACACACAGACACATAGACACACACACAAACACACAGACACATAGACACACACACAAACACACAGACACATAGACACACCTACACACAGACACATAGACACACCTACACACACACAAACACACAGACACATAGACACACCTACACACACACAAACACACAGACACATAGACACACCTACACAAACACACAGACACATAGACACACCTACACACAGACACATAGACACACCTACACACACACAAACACACATAGACACACCTACACACACACAAACACACAGACACATACACATAGACACACCAACACACAAACACACACACAGACACATAGACACACCTACACACACCTACAAACACACAGACACATAGACACACCTACACACACACAAACACACATAGACACATAGACACACCTACACACACACACACATAGACACACCTACACACACACACACACACATAGACACACCTACACACACACACACAAACACACAGACACATACACATAGACACACCAACACACAAACACACAGACACATAGACACACCTACACACACCTACAAACACACAGACACATAGACACACCTACACACACACACACACATAGACACACACACACACACACACATAGACACACCTACACACACACAAACACACAGACACATAGACACACCTACACACACACAAACACACAGACACATAGACACACACACAAACACACAGACACATAGACACACACACAAACACACAGACACATAAACACACCTACACACAGACACATAGACACACCTACACACACACAAACACACATAGACACACCTACACACACACAAACACACAGACACATACACATAGACACACCAACACACAAACACACACACAGACACATAGACACACCTACACACACCTACAAACACACAGACACATAGACACACCTACACACACACAAACACACATAGACACATAGACACACCTACACACACACACACATAGACACACCTACACACACACACACACATAGACACACCTACACACACACACACACAAACACACAGACACATACACATAGACACACCAACACACAAACACACAGACACATAGACACACCTACACACACCTACAAACACACAGACACATAGACACACCTACACACACACACACACATAGACACACACACACACACACATAGACACACCTACACACACACAAACACACATAGACACACCTACACACACACAAACACACAGACACATACACATAGACACACCAACACACAAACACACACACAGACACATAGACACACCTACACACACCTACAAACACACAGACACATAGACACACCTACACACACACAAACACACATAGACACATAGACACACCTACACACACACACACATAGACACACCTACACACACACACACACATAGACACACCTACACACACACACACAAACACACAGACACATACACATAGACACACCAACACACAAACACACAGACACATAGACACACCTACACACACACACATAGACACACACACACACACACACATAGACACACCTACACACACACAAACACACAGACACATACACATAGACACACCAACACACAAACACACACACACATAGACACACATACACACACACACATAGACACACCTACACACACACAAACACACAGACACATACACATAGACACACCAACACACAAACACACACACACATAGACACACCTACACACACCTACAAACACACACACATAGACACACCTACACACACAAACACACAGACACATAGACACACCTACACACACACAAACACACATACACATACACACAGACACACCAACACACACACACACAAACACTCAGACACACCTACACACACACAGACACACACAGACACACGGACACACCCGGACACACACAGACATACCTACACACACGCGCACACAGACACGTACACACACATGCACACGCACACAGACATGTACACACAGGCACACACACACAGACACGCCTACACACACATGTATACACACAGAGACACACGGACACACACACACAGACACACACACACAGACACACGCACACAGACACACACACACAGACACAGATACACACACACATACACACACATGTACATGCACACACATGGTCCAGCACACAGATACACACACAGACACATACACACACAGGCACACGTACACACACACAGATATGTACACATACACACACAGTCGTACACAGACACTTACCCACATACACACAAATGGACACATACATGTACACGCACACACACATGGTCCAGCACACAAATACACACACACACATACACATACATGTACACGCACACACACATGGTCCAGCACACAGATACACACACACACACATACACATACATGTACACGCACACACACATGGTCCAGCACACAACACCATTTTCTCTTCATTCGCAGCCCGCTGTATAAACGCAGTGTTCAGTATAAAGCAGCCTCAGTCTCCACCAGCTGGAGCAAGTTAACCAGCTATTAATAAATCATTGTTTCCTGAACTCAGACGCTGTACCTTAAGTACATTGCAACCGAACTGTGAACCGGACTTTGGGGACCATGCTTAAAAAAAATTCTCACCACTCTCTCTAAGATGTGTCAAGTTTCATGTCTGTGGGCGGTGGGTCATACTCACTTCCTGCCGGGGTTCCTGCGATGTGTAAGAATCACTATAAAAATAGCTGAAGCATATTTCCTATGTTCTGGGCAAGTTGAGGGTGGTCCGGTTAATGAAGGCTGGGAGGATCAGCGTTTGCCTCGGGACCACTCGCGGCCCAGGATCTCCTGTGCCGTGGGTTTCGTCTCTTCCCGCCGCGGCCAGCACCGAGGTGTCCCGCCACTTTTCCTGAGCGGTGCGGGCAGGAGGAGTGGGGCTGAAAATGAACCAGGGCGACACGTCTCTCGCAGCACTGGAGCAAAGTGCCTCAGTGAGATGTACCTTAGCAACGGGTGCAGTCCACGTGTCGGACACCACGCTGGTCATTGCTCCCGTGGGGCTTTCCTCTCTAATTCCATCTAGACCTTAAACCGAGGCCCCGCCTGCCCTCTCAGGTGAACGTAAAAGATCCCACGGCCACTAATTTGAAGAAGAGCAGGAGAGTTCTCCCCGGTGTCCTGGGACAATATTTGTTCCTCAACCAACATCACTAAGAACAGATTATCTGGTCATTTATTTCATTGCTGTTTGTGGGATCTTGCTGTGCACAAATTGGCTGCCGCGTTTCCTACATTACAACAGTGACTACGCTTCAAAAGTACTTCATTGGTTGTAAAGCGCTTTGGGATGTCATGAGGTCGTGAAAGGCGCCATATAAATGCAAGTCTTTCTTTCTTTAAATTCCAAGTAAACTCTTCTTCCTCCTTGTCTTTAAACGCCAACTAGACTCAAGCCAGTAGCATGTCATCTCTATCTCAGAAGGCTGTGGGTTGGGCCCCACACTAAGGTTTGAACTCACAACCCAAACTGACACTCCAAATGCCCCACTGAAGAAGTGCAGCATTGTCTGATGTGCTGTCTTTCAGAAAAGATGCTAAACCAAGGCCCTGTTTGCCTCTCCTGATGGTTTAGGTGGGCTCGCAAACCTGCGACCTCTACCACCTAGAAGGACAAGGGCAGCAGGCACATGGGAACAACACCACCTGCACGTTCCCCTCCAAGTCACACACCATCCCGACTTGGAAATATATCGCCGTTCCTTCATCATCACCGGGTCAAAATCCTGGAACTCCCTTCCTAACAGCACTGTGGGAGAACCGTCACCACACGGACTGCAGCGGTTCAAGAAGGCGGCTCACCACCACCTTCTCAAGGGGCAACTAGGGATGGGCAATAAATGCCGGCCTCGCCAGCGACGCCCACATCCCGAGAATGAATTATGACAAAGGAAAGACCCCAGCGCATTACTTGACTCCTGTCTGAGCCATCATTCCAAAAACACAGATCGTCTGATCGGTCACCTCGTTGTTGTTTATGGGATGTTGTTGTTTCACAATGGCTGCCCGAGCTGCTGCTCCGTATTGTGTAAAGTACTTTCAGCCATTTCCAATTCCTATCAGACACTCTACTTTGGAACAATATCTCAGAAATCTCAGAACAATATATCACACACATCTCCACTTCAGTTAATTCAAAGTCATCTTTTTGCTTGAAACAAATGTGAGTTGTGCAGTTATACAAATCAAGCAATCGAAACAGCAGAGAAAGCTCTTTTCAATCCCAATTAATAGATTGCTCAATTAAAAAGCGAGGGATCCCTGGACTGCATTGTGCACTGCTCTTCCAGTACAGCACATTAAACTACGCCGGTGTGATACCAAAATGTGTACAACTCACAGCCCTCAGCCATATCCTCAACATAGTTATACAAGATATACATGGGAGGCATATCATCTGTATGTGCGAGATATACTTGCAGAGGCCATATCCTCTGTATTAGTAAGATATACTTGCAGAGGCCATATCCTCTGTATTAGTAAGATATACTTGCAGAGGCCATATCCTCTGTATTAGTAAGATATACTTGCAGAGGCCATATCCTCTGTATTAGTAAGATATACTTGCAGAGGCCATATCCTCTGTATTAGTAAGATATACTTGCAGAGGCCATATCCTCTGTATTAGCAAGATATACTTGGAGAGGCCGTATCCTCTGTATATATAAGGTGTATGTGGGGAGCCAAAGAGCCAACAGGAGATGTACAGCTAACAGCAGATGTGCAGCCAACAGCAGACGTGCAGCCAACAGGAGATATGCAGCCAACACAGACATGTGCTGCTTCCTCTGTGGGCTGTTCTCCTAAGTATAAACAAGCATCGAAGACCCTCAAAAATGTGGAGCGACGGATCTGCGATCAGATGAAACACCTTTGTCACAGTCAACAAAACACAGAGAGCCTATACAGTGGACCAGCTCTCATCTATCATCGAGCCTCAGTGAGATTCAGTGAAGCCAGCAGCCCCACAGAGAATCGCACTCAACAACGGCAACAACAACTTGCATTTATATAGCGTCTTTAACGTAGTAAAACATCCTCAAGATGCTTCACAGGAGAGCTTATCTGACAAAATTTGAAACTGAGCCCCATATGGAGACATTAAGACAGGTGACCAAAAGCTTGGTCAAAGAGGTAGGTTTTAAGGAGTGTCTTAAAGGAGGAGAGAGAGGTGGAGAGGTTTAGGGAGGGAATTCCAGAGCTTCGAGCCTAGGCAGCTGAAGGCATGGCAGCCAATGGTGGAGCGATTAAAATCGGGGGTATGCAAGAGGCCAGAATTGGAGGAGTGCAGAGATCTCGGAGGGTTGTAGGGCTGGAGGAGGTTACAGAGATAGGAAGGGGGCGAGGACATGGAGGGATTTGAGAACAAAGATGAGGATTTTAAAATCGAGGCGTTGCTGGACCGGGAGCCAATGTAGGTCAGCGAGCAAAGGCTGATGGGAGAACGGGACTTGGTGCGAGTTAGGGTACAGGCAGCAGAGTTTTGGATGAGCTCAAGTTTACTGAAGGTGGAAGGTGGGAGGCCGGCCAGGGGAGCATCGGAACAGTCGAGTCTAGAGGTAACAAAGGCACGGATGGGGGTTTCAGCAGCAGATGAGCTGAGGCAGGGGCGGAGACGGGCACATATCAAAATAGGGGTGAGTGACACGGCCGGTGTCCTGTCCCAAAACCAGAACTAGAACAAAGGTCAATCAGAAGGTCGCCAGCTCAGGATATTTTGTCTCATACACAGAAGTGCTGAAACTGACTAGCTTTGTGGATCAGAATGGTTAGGTCCCCCCTCCTCACCGTCTCCCAGATCAATGGGGGGGTGACATTAGTCCCACCACATTCACTGCTTGCAGGGTCCATGGCATTCAGTTAACATGGCCACCGACATCACATCTCCACCCCACTCTCTGAATCCCTCCACTCTGCTGCTTCTCTCCCTGCCTTTGAAAGACTCGTCCTAGCCCATCTTTTTGACCGTACTTGTGGTGGTCTCTCCCGCTGCTCCTCCCCGTCTAGTGCTCCCTCTGAGAAAGAAAGAAAGGCTTTGCATTTATACGCTTCGAGCCGGCATCTTCTCCTCCGAACCGTAAGGAGTTTCATCTTTCCTTGCGCGTCTGACACCTTTATTTCAACTTTATGAGGATTTTGACTTTGTTGTTATTTTAACTTTTCTCTCTGTTATTTTTGACGCAGAGTCGCAGAACTCCCCCCTTTCCATCCCGGTGACTCAGTGGTGCAGGATGTATACCAGATGAAGCCAATCTCCCATTTAAAAGGGTGATTAAGACCACAGCTGAATTGCTTGCATTTGCTGTGGGCTGTTTACAAGCCCAGGGTGTCTGGAGGACAGCAATAGCACAGCGTTGAATTATTAACCAATTATTTTTTTTTGACTGAGCTGGCGACCGAATCGAGTATTTTGGAGTTATCGTAGTATCTTAGAATCTTACAGCACAGAAGGAGACCATTCGGCCCCTCGTGCCCCTTGAAAGAGCTGTCCAATTAGTCCCACTCCCCCTGCTCTTTCCCCATAGGCCTGCAAATTTTTCCTTTTCAAGTATTTATCCGATTCCCTTTTGAAAGTTATTATTGAATCTGCTTCCACCGCCCTTTCAGGCAGCGCATTCCAGATCATCACAACTCGCTGCGTAAAATAAGTTCGCCTGGCCAATATTCATCCCTCAACCAACATCATTGAAACAACTGATTATCTGGTCATTATCACAATGCTGTTTGTGGGATCTTGCTGTGCATTGGTTGCCGCGTTTCCTGCATTACAACGGTGACGACACTTCAAAAGTTCTTTATTGGCTTTGTAAAGTGCTTTGGGACGACCAGAGGTCATGAAAGGCTCTGTCTAAATGCAGGTCCTTCTTTTCACCAATCGAGCCAACCAAGGGTTAATGAGACTAAACAGGTCTCGGTTGAGAGCAGACAGTTTAAAAACACATGACAATTTTCATATTCTTGGGGTGATTCCAATGGTTTCTGAATGACAGTTTACAACCTGAATATAAATTATTATATTTTCCCCTGCAGATCAGATTTTTATTAAACGAACACTCCGATTTCTCCTGAAATAGATTATTTTAAATTTCAAAACGCCAGGGAAATTCCTGACTGTCAGAGGAGAAGTCCAGAACATCCATCTTTGTTCCTTGAGTCAGCCAGTGAATGCAACTTGTGTACATTAAATGAGTCACATTTCCTTTCTGAAGATTCTCCGCACACTGACTAATATGAGAAAGTCCTGAAAAAAGCAGAATCAAGTCAAGAGCAGATGGGATCCACTCCCCTCCCACCCGGAACCATCGGCCCTCGGTGGCCAAGTCCCACAGTCATCTGATCCGCCGTGGCAACAGCTGACAGTTTCCGTAGGGATAGCAAGACCAACAACGCTTGTACTTTTATCGCGCTTTTTCACGTCATGTAACGTCCCAAGGTACTTTACACAGAGGGGGCCACGGTGGGGAGGGGACTTGACCGGGAAGACAGAGGGGAGCTCAGTAATGTGGTCAAAAGCATAGTCAAAGGGGCGGCCTAATGTAGAAACATAGAGGGTTTCAGGAAGAGAATTTCACAGAGCCAGGTAGCCGAAGACTCTGCATCAAAGGCAGAATGGAGGAAGGGGTCGGGAGGTACAGCGTAAAGAGGTGAAAGAGTGCAGGAACATAGGAATATAGCAACAGAGGAACAGGAGACTCAGCCCCTCGAGCCTGTTCCTCCATTCAGTTAGATCTTGGCTGATCTGTATCTCAACTCCATTTATCCGACTTTGATCCCTATCTCTTGATGCCCTTACCCAATAAAAATCTGTCAATCTCAGTCTTCCGAATTGCAATTTACCCAGTAGAAGTCGAAAAGTCACCCGGTCCGGATGGGATGCATCCGAGGTTACTGAGGGAAGTAAAGGTGGAAATTGCGGAGGCTCTGGCCACAATCTTCCAATCATCCTTAGATATGGGGATGGTGCCAGATTGTTACACCCCTGTTCTAAAAAGGAAAGAGGGATAAACCCAGCAATTACAGGCCAGTCAGTCTAACGTCGGTGGTGGGGAAACTTTTTGAGAAAAGAATGCGGGACAAAATGAATTGGCACTTGCAAGAATAAGGATTAATAAATGAAAGTCAGCACGGATATGTTAAAGACAAATCGTGTTTGACTGACTTGATTGCGTTCTTTGATGAAGTGCATTGGAAAGAGTTGATGAGGGTAGTGCGGTTGATGTTGTGTATATGGACTTTCAAAAGGCATTTGATAAAGTATCACATACTAGACTTGTCAGCAAAATTAAAGCCCATGGGATTAAACGGACAGTGGCAGCGTGGATACAAAATTGGTTAAGGGACAAAAAGCAGAGAGTAGTGGTGAACAGTTGATTTTCAGACTGGAGGGAAGTTTACAGTGGTGTTTTCCAGGGGTCAGTATCAGGACCACTGCTCTTTTTGATATATATTAATGACTTGGACTTGTGTATACAGGGCATCATTTCAAAGATTGCAGATGACGTGAAACTCAGAAATGTAGTAAACAATGAGGAGGATAGTAACAGACTTCAGGAGGACAGAGACAGACTGATGAATTGGGCAGACACATGGCAGATGAAATTTAACACAGAGAAGTGTGAAGTGATATATTTTGGTAGGAAGAATGGTGAAAGGCAATATAAACTAAATGGTACAATTTTAAAGGGGGTGCAGGAACAGAGAGACCTGGGGGTGTAAATACACAAATCTTTGAAGGTGGCAGGACAAGTTGAGAAGGCTGTTAAAAAAGCATATGGGATCCTGGGCTTTATTAATAGAGGCACAGAGTAAAAAAACAAGGAAGTTATGCTAAACCTTTATAAAACACTGGTTAGACCTCAGCTGGAGTATTGTGTTCAATTCTGGGCACCACACTTTAGGAAGGATGTCAAAGCCTTAGAGAGGGTGCAGAGGAGATTTACTAGAATGGTGCCAGGGATGAGGGACTTCAGTTATGTGGAGAGACTGGAGAAGCTGGGATTGTTCTCCTTAGAGCAGAGAAGGATAAGGGGAGATTTAATGGAGGTGTTTAAAATCATGAACGGTTTTGATAGAGTAAATAAGGAGAAACTGTTTCCAGTGGCAGAAGGGTCGGTAACCAGAAGACACGGATTTAAGGTGATCGGCAAAAGAGCCAGAGGCGACATGAGGAAACATTTTTTTTTTATGCAGTGAGTTGTGATGATCTGGAATTCACTGCCTGAAAGGGCGGTGGAAGCAGATTCAATAATAACTTTCAAAAGGGAATTGGATAAATACTTGAAGGGGGAGAAATTTGCTGGGCTCTGGGGAAAGAGGAGGGGGAGTGGGTCTCATTGGATAGCTCGATGGGCCTTATATTTCTATGATTCTATGACCCAACATCCACAGCTTTTAATAAGGTCGGCGAATTAACAGCGCAAATAGATGTAAACAGATACGGAGACATGGCTGCAGGGTGACCAAGGCTGGGAGCTGAATATCCAAGGGTATTCAATATTTAGGAAGGAGAGGTAAAAAGCAAAAGGAGGTGGGTTGGCTTTGTTAGTAAAGGATGAAATCAGAGCAACAGTGAGAAAGGATATTGGCTCAGAAAATCAAGATGTAGAATCAGTCTGGGTGGAGTTAAGAAGCACCAAAGGGGCAGAAAACACTGGTGGGAGTTGTCTATGGGCCTCCAAACAGCAGTGGTAATGCAGGGGACGGCATCAAACAGGAAATTAGAGATACAATTAACAAGGGTACTACAGTAATTATGGGTGACTTTAATCTACATGTAGACAGGCCAAACCAAATTAGCAATAATACTGTGGAGGATGAATTCCTGGACTGTGCGCGAGATGGTTTTTTAGACCAGTACATTGAGGAGCCAATGAGGGAACAGGCTATCCTAGATTTTTGTTTTATTCGTTCATGGGATGTGGGCGTCGCTGGCGAGGCCGGCATTTATTGCCCATCCCTAATTGCCCTTGAGAAGGTGGTGGTGAGCCGCCTTCTTGAACCGCTGCAGTCCGTGTGGTGAAGGTTCTCCCACAGTGCTGTTAGGAAGGGAGTTCCAGGATTTTGACCCAGCGATGATGAAGAAACGGCGATATATTTCCAAGTCGGGATGGTGTGTGACTTAGAGGGGAACGTGCAGGTGGTGTTGTTCCCATGTACCTGCTGCTCTTGTCCTTCTAGGTGGTAGAGGTCGCGGGTTTGGGAGGTGCTGTCGAAGAAGCCTTGGCGAGTTGCTGCAGTGCATCCTGTGGATGGTACACACTGCAGCCACTGTGCGCCGGTGGTGAAGGGAGTGAATGTTTAGGGTGGTGGATGGGGTGCCAATCAAGCGGGCTGCTTTGTCCTGGATGGTGTCGAGCTTCTTGAGTGTTGTTGGAGCTGCACTCATCCAAGCAAGTGGAGAGTATTCCATCACACTCCTGACTTGTGCCTTGTAGATGGTGGAAAGGCTTTGGGGAGTCAGGAGGTGAGTCACTCACCACAGAATACCCAGCCTGTGACCTGCTCTTGTAGCCACAGTATTTATATGGCTGGTCCAGTTAAGTTTCTGGTCAATGGTGACCCCCAGGATGTTGATGGTGGGGGATTCAGCAATGGTAATGCCGTTGAATGTCAAGGGGAGGTGGCTAGACACTCTCTTGTTGGAGATGGTCATTGCCTGGCACTTATCTGCCGCGAATGTTACTTGCCACTTATGAGCCCAAGCCTGGCTGTTGTCCAGGTCTTGCTGCATGCAGGCTCGGACTGCTTCATTATTTGACGGGTTGCGAATGGAACTGAACACTGTGCAATCATCAGCGAACATGCCCATTTCTGACCTTATGATGGAGGGAAGGTCATTGATGAAGCAGGTGAAGATGGTTGGGCCTAGGACACTGCCCTGAGGAACTCCTGCAGCAATGCCCTGGGGCTGAGATGATTGGCCACCAACAACCACTACCGTCTTATGCAATGAGAAGGGGTTAATTAATAATCTTGTTGTGCTGGGTCCTTTAAAGAAGAGTGACCATAACGTGATAGAATTCTTCATTAAGATGGAAAGTGAAGTAGTCCAATCCGAAACTAGGGTCCTAAATCTAAATAAAGGAAACTACGAAGGTATGAGGAGTGAGTTGGCTATGATAGATTGGGAAGCTTCATTAAAGGCATGATGGTGGATAGGCAATGGCTAACATTTAAGGAATGAATGCATGAATTGCAACAATTATACATTCCTCTCTGGTGCATAAACACAAAAGAAAATGCGGCCCAACAATGGCTAACAAAAGAAATTAAGGATAGTATTAGAGCCAAAGAGGAGTCATATAAAGTTGCCAGAAAAAGTAGCAAGCCTGAGGATTGGGAGCAGTTTAGAATTCAGCAAAAAAGGACCAAGAGATTGATTAAGGGGGGAAAAAATAGAGTATGAGAGTAAACTTCGAAGGAGCATAAAAGTGGACTGTAAAAGCTTCTACAAGTATGTAAAAAGAAAAAGATTAGTGAAGACAAATGTAGGCCCCTTACAGTCAGAAACGGGAGAATTTATAATGGGGAACAAGGAAATGGCAGAGCAATTAAACAAATACTTTGGTTCTGTCTTCATGGAAGAGGACACAAATAACTTCCCAGAAATGCTAGGGAACCAAGGGACTAGTGAGAAGGAGGAATTAAAGCAAATTAGTATTCGTAAAAAAATAGTGCTGGAGAAATTAATGGGACTGAAAGACAATAAATCCCCAGGGCCTGATAATCTGCATCCCAGAGTACTAAAAGAGGTAACCATGGAAATAATGGATGCATTGGTTGTCATCTTTCAAAATCCTATAGATTATGGAACAATTCCTGCAGATTGGAGGGTGGCAAATGTAACCCCACTATTTAAAAAAGGAGGGAGAAAACAGGGAACTACAGACCAGTTAGCCTAACATGAGTAGTAGGGAAAATGCTAGAGTCTATTATAAAGGATGTGATAACAAGACACTTAGAAAATACCAATGGGATTAGACAAAGTCAACATGGATTTATGAAAGGGAAATCGTGTTTGACAAACCTACTGGAGTTTTTTGAGGATGTAACTGGTAGAATAGATAAGGGAGAACCAGTGGATGTGGTTTATTTGGATTTTCAGAAGGCCTTTGATAAAGTCCCACATAAGAGGTTAGTGTGCAAAATTAAAGCAAATGGGATTGGGGGTAATATACTGGCATGGATTGAAAATTGGTTAACAGACAGGAAACAGAGAGTAGGAATAAATGGGTCTTTTTTGGGGTGGCAGGCAGTGACTAGTGGGGTACCGCAGGGATCAGTGCTTGGGCCCCAGCTATTCACAATATATATCAATGATTTGGATGAGGGAACCAAATATAATATTTCCAAGTTTGCTGACAACACAAATCTAGGTGGGATCGTGAGTTGTGAGGAGGATGCAAAGAGCTTCAAGGCGATTTAGACAAGTTGAGTGAGTGGGCAAATACATGGCAGATGCAGTATAATGTGGATAAATGTGAAGTTATCCACTTCGGAAGGAAAAACAGAAAGGCAGAGTATTATTTAAATGGTGATAGATTGGGAAATGTTGATGTACAAAGGGACCTGGGTGTCCTTGTACACCAGTCACTGAAAGCAAACATGCAGGTGCAGCAAGCTGTTAGGAAGGCAAATGGTATGTTGGCCTTCATTGCAAGAGGATTTGAGTACAGGAGCAAGGATAACTTATTGCAGTTTACAGGGCCTTGGTGAGACCACACCTGGAGTATTGTGTGCAGTTTTGGTCTCTTTATCTAAGAAAGAATATACTTGCCATAGAGAGAGTGCAGCGAAGGTTCACCAGACTGATTCCTGGGATGGTAGGACTGTCGTATGAGGAGAGATTGGGTCGACTCGGCCTGTATTCACTCGAGTTTAGAAGAATGAGAGGGGATCTCATTGAAACGTATAAAATTCTGACAGGGCTAGACAGACTGGATGCAGGGAGGATGTTTCCCCTGGCTGGGGGGGTCCAGAACGAGGGGTCACAGTCTCAGGATACGGGGTAGGACATTTAGGACTGAGATGAGCAGAAATGTTTTCACTCAGGGTGATGAACCTGTGGAATTCTCTACCACAGAAGGCTGTGGAGGCCAAGTCACTGAATACATTTAAGAAGGAGCTGGATAGATTTCTAGACACAAAAGGCATCAAGGGGTATGGGGAGAGAGCGGGAATATGGTATTGAGATAGAGGATCAGCCATGATTATATTGAATGTCAGAGCAGGCTCGAAGGGCCGAATGGCCTACTCCTGCTCCTATTTTCTATGTTTCTATGTTTCTATACTCTATGTCTCGGCTAATAAAGGAAAGTATCCCGTATGCCTTCTTAAGCAAGTGGTAAGAATGTGGAACTCGCTACCATAAGGAGTCGTTGAGGTGAACAGCACAGATGCATTTAAGGGGAAGCTGGATAAAGGAATAGAAGGATATGCTGATAGGGTTTGGTGAAGTAGGGAGGGAGGAGGCTCATGTGGAGCAGAAACACCGGCATGGACCTGTTGGGCCGAATGGCCTTTTCTGTGCTGTTCATTCTTTGAATTCTTTGTAATCTTCAGTGGTTGCACTCTCACCTCTGAGTCTGAGGGCTGTGGGTTCAAATGCCACTCAAGAGACTTGAAACCCATAATCTAAGCTGACAGGTTATGGCAGAACCGAGGGAGTGCTGCACTGTCGGAGGTGCTACCTTTTGGGTGAGACAGTAAACGAAGGCTCCATCGGGTGGGTGTAATATATCCCATGACACTATTAGAAGAGCAGGGGGGTTGTCCTGGTCAAAATTTATCCCTCAACCAACACCAACAAAAACAGATTATCTGATTATTGTCACATTGTTGTTTGTGGGAGCTTACTGAGCGCAATTTGGCTGCCACATTCCCTACATTACAACAGTAACTACACTTCAAAAGTACTTCATTGGCTGTGAAGTTTTTTGGGACGTAATGACATTGTGAAAGGTGATTTCTTTCTGACACCCAAGGGGTACATCTTTAGTTGGCCATCTCCCCCGGTATATTGTGGCTGTTTTAAGTATTTATCCAATTCCCTTTTGAAAGTTATTATTGAATCTGCTTCCACCGCCCTTTCAGGCAGCTCGCTGCGTAAAAAAATGTTTCCTCATGTCACCTCTGGTTCTTTTGCCAATTACCTTAAATCTGTCTCCATAGATCTGACCCTTCCGCCACTGGAAACAGTTTCTCCTTATTTACTCTGTCAAAACCCTTCATGATTTTGAACACCTCTATCAAATCTCCCCTTAAACCTTCTCTGCTCTAAGGAGAACAATCCCAGATTCTCCAGTCTCTCCACATAACTGAAGTCCCTCATCCCTGGTACCATTCTAGTAAATCTCTTCTGCACCCTCTCTAAGGCCTTGACATCCTTCCTAAAGTGTGGTGTCCAGAATTGAGCACAATACTCCAGTGTTTTATAAAGGTTTACAAATGTAAGGAATCTTACAACACCAGGTTATAGTCCAACTGTTTTATTTGAAAATCACAAGCTTTTGGAGGCTTTCTCCTTCGTCAGGCCACCTGACGAAGGAGAAAGCCTCCGAAAGCTTGTGATTTTCAAATAAAACAGTTGGACTATAACCTGGTGTTGTAAGATTCCTTACATTTGTCAACCCCAGTCCATCACCGGCATCTCCATATAAAGGTTTAGCATAACTTCCTTTGCTTTTGTACTCTGTGCCTCTATTAATAAAGCCCAGGATCCCATATGGTTTTTTAACAGCCTTCTCAACTTGTCCTGCCACCTTCAATGATTTGTGTACACCCCCCCCCCCCAGGTCTCTCTGTTCCTGCACCCCCTTTAAAATTGTACCATTTGGTTTATATTGCCTCTCCTCATTCTTCCTGCCAAAATGAATCACTTCACACGTCTCTGCATTAAATTTCATCTGCCATGTGTCTGCCCATTTCATCAGTCTGTCTGTGTCCTCCTGAAGTCTGTTACTATTCTCCTCATTGTTTACTACATTTCTGAGTTTCGTGTCACCTGCAAACTTTAAAATTATCTCCTGTATACAGGAGTCAGGTTATTAATATATGTCAAAAAGAGCAGTGGTCCTGATACTGACCCCTGGGGAACACCACTGTAAACTTCCCTCCAGTCTGAAAAACAACGATCACCACTACTCTCTGCTTTCTGTCCCCTATCCAATTTTGTATCCACACTGCCACTGTCCCTTTAATCCCATGGACTTTAATTCTTTTAACGAGTCTATTATGTGGTATTTTATCAAACCCCTTTTTGAAAGTCCATATTCACAACATCAACCGCACTACCCTCATAAACCCTTTCCGTTACTTCACCAAAGAACTCAATCAAGTTAATGAAACACGATTTTCCTTTAAGAAATCTATGCTGAATTTAATTTATTAGTCCATACTTTTCCAAGTGCTAATTTATTTTGTCCTGGTTTATTGTCTCTAAGTTTCCCCACCACCGATGTCAGGCTGACTGGCCTGTAATTGCCGGGTTTATCCCTCTCCCCTTTTTTGAACAGGGGTGTAACATTTACAATCCTCCAGTCCTCCATCACCATCCCTATATCTAAGGAGGATTGGAAGATTGTGGCCAGAGTCTCCGCAATTTCCACCCTTACTTCCCTCAGTAACCTCGGATGCATCTCATCTGGACCGGGTGACTTTTCTACTTTGAGTACTGTCAATCTTTTAAGTACCTCCTCTTTATCTATTTTTATCCTACCCAATATCACTACTCCCTCCTTCTTTACTGCTACAATGGCAGCATCGTCTTCTCTAGTGAAGACCGATGTGAAATATTCATTTAGTGCCTCAGCCGTGCCCTCTGCCTCCGCAAGGAGATCTCGTCTTTTGTCCCTAATTGCCACCCCCCCCAGCTTTGACTACTATTTATATGTTGATAAAAGACTTTTGGATTCCCTTTTATGTTAGCCTCTAATCTATTCTCTCTTCTAGCCCCTCTTATGCCCTTTTTCAATACTTTCTGTATTCATGGACTTGGTTGGCCAACTGACCTATTCACAAGACTGCAAGATAAATATGGACAAAGGAGACCGTTCAGCCCATCCGACCTCCTATCCTCTGAAAAACCGACAGTTCCCCTATCACAGAAGCCAAGGTTTTTGCATCTGTTTGTTGATCGCTCTTTGTGTGAAAAGAAATCACTGACATCAGACCTAAATTTGCCCTTTGCCAGTTTGAACCTGTATCCCCTTGTCTGACTCCCATGGGTATTTCTTTTCTTAATAACTCTTAACGATGATTGTCCCTTTCAGAAAGGGCATTTCTTTTTTCTCCCTGCCTCTCATAAAAGACTCAAACTCGTACGACTTCCTCTGATCAAGTATAAAATCCCCTGGGGCACTCCAGCTTATGGTTTGGCTCTGTTGTGAAATGTAAACAGAATTGAAAGTGATGCCTCATCGTTGGCAGTTCAAGCTGTGCAGATCATGCGATCCGCCTTCTGGAAGACTGGTGGTCATGTTCGTATAGTTAATGATAGATTAGAGAACACACAACGCACTGGACTCGTACCATCAGCCGTGGCTCAGTCGATGGCACTCTTGTCTCTGAGTTAGACGGTCATGGGTTCAAAGCTGCACTCCAGAGACTTGAGCACATACTCCAGGCTGACACTCCCAGTGCAGTACGGAGGGAGTGCTGCACTGTCAGAGGTGCCACCTTTTGGATGAGACATTAAGCCGAGGTCCTGCATGCCCTCTCAGTTGGATGTAAAAGACCTCAAGGCACCATTCAAGGAAGAGCAAGGGAGTTCTCCTGATGTCCCGGCCAATATTTATCCCTCAAAAAATACCTAAAGCATATGATCTGGTCATTTATTTCATTGCTGTTTGTAGGACCTTGCTGTTCACAGATTAGCTGCTGCGTTTCCTGGGCTATGGGAAAAAAGCTGGGGAATGGGGTTAATTGGATAGCTCCTTCAAAGAGTTGGCACAGGCACGATGGGCTGAATGGCCTCCTCCTGTGCTGTACCTACTATGATACTATGATTAAACAGTGACTACATTTCAAAAATACATTAGCTGTAAAGTGCTTTAGGGTGTCCTGAGATCATGAAAGGCACTATATGAATGTCTTCCTTTTTCCTCAACCGAGGATTCCCCTCCACTGTGGTTGACAGGACCCTCGACCGTGTCCGTTCCATTTCCCGCACTTCTGCCCTCATCTCTTCCCCTCCCTCCCAGAACCATGATAGGGTCCCCCTTGTCCTCACCTTCCACCCCACCAGCCTCCACATTCAACATATCATCCTCCACCATTTCCACCACCTCCAGTGCGATCCCACCTCCAAACACATTTTCCCCCCTCCTCCCCTTTCAGCATTCCGAAGGGACCGTTCCCTCTGTGACACCCTGGTCCACTTTTCCATCACCCCCAACACCTGCTCTCCTCTCCACGGCACCTTCCCGTGCGAGCGCAGCAGATACAACACCTGCCCTTTCACCTCCTCCCTTCCCACTGTCCAGGGCCTCGAACACTCCTTCCAGGTGAAACAGCAGTTCACTTGATACTTCTTTCAATTTACTATACTGTATTCACTGAAAGAAAGAAAATCTTGCATTTATATCACGCCTTTCATGACCTCAGGACGTCCCAGAGCGTTTTACAGCCAATGAAGTACTTTTTGAAGTGTAGTCACTGTTGTAATGTAGGAAACGCAGCAGCCAATTTGCGCACAGCAAGATCCCACAAACAGCAATGTGATAATGACCAGATAATCTGTTTTTTAGGTGTTAATTGAAGGATAAATATTGTCCAGGACACTGAGGAGAACTTCACTGCTCTTCTTCAAAACAGTGCCATGGGATCTTTTACGTCCACCTGAGAGGGCAGACTGGGTCTCGGTCTAAAGTCTCATCCAAAAGACGGCACCTCCAACAGTGCAGCACTCCCTCAGTACAGCACTGAAGTATCGGCCTAGATTTTATGCTCTAGTCACTAGAGCAGGGCCTTCTGACTCAGAGACGAGAGTGCTACCCACTGAACCACTGCTCGCGATGCGGTCTCCTCAGATTGCCTGATCGCTTTGCTGAACACCTCCGTTCAGTCGCAAGCGTGACCCTGAGCTTCCGGTCGCTCGCCATTTTAATTCTCTGTCCCACTCCCACACTGACCTCTCTGTCATCGGCCTCAGTTTCTCTCTCCACAGATGCTGCCTGACCCGCTGAGTATTTCCAGTATTTTCTGTTTTCGTTTAAGATTTCCAACATCCGCAGTATTTTGCTTTTGACATAAATGCATGTCTTTCTTTCTTTTACTCATCTTGAAGAGGGAGTCACGCTATTAACATAAGAACATAAGAAATAGGAGCAGGAGTAGGCCATTCAGCCCCTCGAGCCTGCTCCGCCATTCAACTAGATCAGGGCTGATCTTTGACCTCAACTCCACTTTCCCGCCCAATCCCCATATCCCTTGATTCCCATAGAGTCCAAAAATCTATCGATCTCAGCCTTGAATATACTCCACGACTGAGCCTCCACAGCCCTCTGGGGTAGAGAATTCCAAAGATTCATCATCCTCTGAGCGAAAATATTCCTCCTCATCTCAGTCCTAAATCGTCTCATCCCTTATTCTGAGATTATGCCCCCCGAGTTCTAGACTGTCCAGCCAGGGGAAACAGCCTCTCCGCATCAACCTGTCAAGCCCTCTAAGAATCTTATATGTTTCAATGAGATCACCTCTCATTCTTCTAAACTGCAGACAGTATCGGCCCATTCTACTCAATCTCTCCTCACAGGACAACCCTCTCATCCCAGGAATTAATCTAGTGAACCTTTGTTTTTTTTTCAAAAAATATACTTTATTCATAAAATTTGCAGCAGTACATACAATACAGTTGTCATATCACTTTCCAAACATACACAATACAGATTATACAATTTGCAGGTTACCTCAAGTGCAGTACAATGAACACATTGGACATAAGTACAGTTCATGACACTCTGGGGTGTCTCGTTGCATCAGACTCAACACAGATTATTGCTTACAGATTCATTTCAGATTCATTACAGGTACATTACAGCAATTTGAATTTTACTTTCTGCCCGAGGGGGTTTTTCCCTGATTGCAGCCCCTCGGTTTACAATGGCGGGAAGGCTCTAAACGGTTGCCTTTCCCCACAGGGCCTTTGCGGCGGCCGCACCCATCCTCAGTGCGTCCCTCAGCACGTAGTCCTGGACCTTGGAATGTGCCAGTCTGCAACACTCGGTCGAGGACAGCTCCTTGTGCTGGAAGACCAGCAAGTTTCGGGCAGACCAAAGGACGTCTTTCACCGAGTTGATGGTCTTCCAGCAGCAGCTGATGTCCGTCTCTGTGTGCGTCCCCGGGAACAGCCCGTAGAGCACAGAAACCTGTGTTACGGAACTGCTCGGGACGAACCTGGACAGATACCACTGCATCTCTCTCCAGACCTTCTTTGCAAAGGCACATTCCATAAGGAGATGGGTGACGGTCTCGTCTCCACCGCAGCCTCCTCTGGGACAGCGCGCGGTGGCGCTGAGAGTCCGGGAGTACATGAAGGATCTGACGGGAAGGGCCCTTCTCACCACCAGCCAAGCTAGGTCTTGGTGCTTGTTTGAAAGCTCTGGCGATGAGGCGTTCTGCCAAATGACATTGACAGTCTGCTCGGGGAACCAACCGACAGGATCCACCATCTCCTTTTCCCGCAGGGTCTCGGGTGAACCTTTGTTGCACCGCCTCCAAGGCAAGTATATCCTTCCTTAGATAAGGAGACCAAAACTGTACACAGTACTCCAGGTGAGGTCTCACCAAAGCCCTGTACAATTGTAGCAAGACTTCTTTACTCTTGTACTCCAACCCCCTTGCAATAAAGGCCAACATATCATTTGCTTTCCTAATTGCTTGCTGTACCTGCCTGTTAACTTTCTGTGTTTCGTGTACAAGGACACCCAAATCCCTCTGAACATCAACATTTAATAGTTCCTCACCATTTAAAAAATATTCTGTTTTTCTATTCTTCCTACCAAGTGAATAACCTCACATTTCCCCACTTATATTCCATCTGCCCCCTTCTTACCCACTCATTTAACCTGTCTATATCCCTTTGCAGACTCTTTGTGTCCTCCTCACAGCTTATTTTCCCACCTAGCTTTGTATCATTAGCAAAGTTGGATACATTACACTCGGTCCCTTCATCCAAGTCATTAATATAGATTGTAACTAGCTGAGGCCCAAGCACTGATTCTTGCGGCACCCCACTAGTTACAGCCTGCCAACCTGAGAATGACCTGTTTATTTTACTCTCAGTTTTCTGTCCATTAACCAACCCTCAATCCATGCTAATATATTGCCCCCAATCCCATGAGCCCTTATCTTGTGTAACAACCTTTTATGTGGCAGCCTATCAAATACCTTTTGAAAATCCAAATATACGACATCCACTGGTTCCCCTTTATTTACCCTGCTAGTTACATCTTCAAAAGCTCCAGTAGATTTGTCAAACACGATTTCCCTTTCATAAAACCGTGTTGGCTCTGCCTAATCATATTATGATTTTCTAAGTGCCCTGTTACTACGTCCTTAATAATGGATTCTAGCATTTTCCCTACTTCTGATGTCAGGCTAACTGGCCTGTAGTTCCCTGAATTCTCTCTCCCTCCTTCCTTGAATAGCGGGGTTACATTTGCTACCTTCCAATCTACTGGGACTGTTCTAGAATCTAGGGAATTTTGGAAGATCACAACCAATGCATCCACTATCTCTGCAGCCACCAATTTTAGAACCCTTGGATGTAGCCCATCAGGTCCAGGGGATTTATTGGCTTTTAGTTCCATTAGTTTCTCCAGTACTTTTTCTTTACTAATATTAATCAGCCATGATCTTGGTGAGGTGAGGGTGACTGCCCTTGACATCAAGGCAGCATTTGACCGAGTGTGGCACCAAGGAGCTCTAGTAAAATTGAAGTCAATGGGAATCAGGGGGAAAACTCTCCAGTGGCTGGAGTCATACCTAGCACAAAGGAAGATGGTAGTGGTTGTTGGAGGCCAATCATCTCAGCCCCAGGGCATTGCTGCAGGAGTTCCTCAGGGCAGTGTCCTAGGCCCAACCATCTTCAGCTGCTTCATCAATGACCTTCCCTCCATCATAAGGTCAGAAATGGGGATGTTCGCTGATGATTGCACAGTGTTCCCCACTATTTCTGGTATGTTTTTTGTTTCTTCTATAGTGGAGACAGATACAAAATATTTGCTTAATGGCTCTGCCATTTCCTGATTCCCCATTATAATTCCTGATTCCTTATTGAATCCGCATGATTCTCAGCCTTTCAGGGACCCACGTTTACTTTCGCTAATCTCTTCCTTTTTACGTACTTGTAGAAACTCTTACAATCTGTTTTTATATTCCTTGCTAGTTTACTCTCATTTTCTATTTTCGCCCTCTTGATCAATTTTTTTGGTCATCCTTTGTTGGTTTCTAAAACTCTCCCAATCCTCGGGCTTACTACTCTTCTTGGCAACATTATAAGCCTCTTCTTTAATTTAATACTATCCTTATCTTCTTTAGTTAGCCACAGATGGATCACTTTTCCCTGGAGGTTTTATTTCTCAATAGAATGTATATTCATTGAAGATTATGAAATATTTTTTTAAATGTTTGCCATTGCTTATCTACTGTCTAATTTTAATTTAATTTCCCAAGCTACCTTAGCCAACTCTCCCCTCATACCTATGTAATTGGCTTTATTTAAGTTTAAGACTCTAGTTTCTGAATTAAGTACATCACTTTCAAACTCAATGTGAAATTCTATCATATTATGATCACTCTTCCTTGGAGGATCCTTTACTGTGAGTTTACTAACTAACCCTGTCTCATTGCACAAGACAAGATCTAAAATAACCTGTTCCCTGATTGGTTCCACAATGTATTGTTCTAGGAAACTGTCTCGAATGCATTCCATGAACTCGTCGTCCAAACTAACTTTGTCAATTTGATTTGTCAAGTCTACATGAAGATTAAGGTCCTCACGATTATTGCATTACCTTTGTTACAAGCTCCTATTATTTCTTGATTTATACTCTGTCCAACGGTATAGCTACTGTTCGGGGGCCTATAAACTACTCCCACCAGTGTTTTCTGCCCCTTGTTATTTTTTATCTCCACCCAGACTGATTCTACTTCCTGACCTTCCGAGCCAAGATCCTTTCTCACCACTGTCCTTATGTCATCCTTTATTATCAGGGCTACACCCCCCTCCTTTTCCATTCTGCCTGTCAAAATTAAAAGGAAGTCTCACCATTAGTACCATTTAAGGAGACACTCACCATCAGTGAGAGTCACACCATCTGTATCATTTTAAGAGCGAATTAAAGAACCATAGAAGTTTACAGAAAATGAGGAGACCATCGTGTTTGTGCTGGTTCCTTGCTAGAACAATTCAAAACTAATCCCACTACCCTGCTTTCTCCCTATAGCTGAATCTACCTCTGCTTCAAATACATCTCTGTTTAATACATCTCCATGTAATAGATATATTACGGTAGATGTAATATATTTGGATTTTCAAAAGGTCTTCGATAAGGTACCGCATTGTAGACTCATGACTAAGGTCAGAGCATGTGCAGCCAAGGGACAAGTAGCAGAATGGATACCAAGCTGGCTACAAAACCGAAAACAGAGAGTAGGGGCTAAGGGTAGCTACTCAGACTGGCAAAAGGTGGGAAGTGGTGTTCCACAGGGATCGGTGCTGGGACCACTGTTGTTCACAATTTACATGAATGATTTGGACTCGGGAATCGGAAGTACAATTTCAAAATTTGCAGACGACACCAAAAATTCGGGTGTAGTTAATAGTGAGGAGAACAGCAACAAAATACAGGAAGCCATTAATAAACTTGCAGAATGGGCGTGTAATTGGCAAATGAATTTCAATATAGATAAGTGTGAGGTGTTACATTTTGGTATGAAGAATAAGGAGGCCACATACTGCCTGGAAAATAAAAGTCAAAACGGGGCAGAGGGAGTTAGGTGTACAAATCACTAAAAGTAGCGACGCAGGCTAATAAGACCATTAAAAAAAAAGCAAATGGGGTTCATTTCTAGAGGGATAGAACTGAAAAGCAGAGAAGTCATGCTGAACTTGTACAGAACCTTGGTTAGACCACACTTGGAGTACTGCGAACAGTTCTGGTCTCCACACTATGAAAAGGATATAGAGACACTGGAGAAGGTGCAAAAAAGATTTACTAGGACGATACCAGAAATGAAAGGTTATACCTATCAGGAAAGATTGAATAGGCTGAGGCTCTTTTCTCTAGAAAAGAGAAGACTGAGGGGTGACCAGATTTAAGATTAAGATCTGTCTTTAAGATTATGAAAGTGTTTGATAGGGTAAGCTTAGAGAAAATGTTTTCACTTGGGTGCCTTAAATATAAGATAGTCACTAATAAATCCAGTTAAAATCCATAAATTCAGGAGAAACTTCTTTACCCAGAGAGTGGATAGAATGTGGAGCTCGCTACCACAAGGAGTAGTTGAGGCGAATAGCATAGATACATTTAACAGGAAGCTAGATAAACACATGAGGGAGAAAGGAATAGAAGGATATGTTGATAGGGTGAGATGAAGAAGTTTGGGAGGAGGATCATGTGGAGCATAAACACCAGCATGGACCTGTTGGACCGAATGGCCTGTTTCTGTGTTGTACATCTTTTGTAACTCTTTGTAATTGTAATCTCAGATTTTCTCTGTACAGATGCAATGGTCTCTGCGTCAACCATTCCTTGTAGCAAAACATTCCATGCTTCGTCAATCTTCTGAGTACAGGCATTTCTCCTAAATGTTCTCCTCACTCTGAGAGACAGTTTCAGAATGCTGACCTCTGAACACTGACTCCCTAACCAAAAGAAATAGTCTTTCCTTATTCTCTCCATCAAAGCCCTGCACACGGTCCTAATATCTACTTATGTAGCTGTGCCTTCAGCTGTCTGGGCCCCAAGTTCTGGAACCCCCTCCCTAAACCTCTCTGCCTCTCTCTCTCTTCTTTTAAGTCGTTCCCTAAAACCTACCTCTTTGACCAAGCTTTTGGTCACCTGTCCTAATATCTCCTTATGTGGCTCGGAGTCAGATTTTGTTTGATAATCGCTCCTGTGGAGCACCTTGGGACGTTTTATTACATTAAAGGCGCTATATAAATGCAAGTTGTTGTTGTTGCACACTGTACTCTAACCATGGCCTAACCACTGATTTGTACAAATTGATCCTTTCTTCCTTACTCGTGTACTCTGTGCCCCTACGTATGAAACCAAAAATGCTGTTGGCCTTTCTCAGGCTTTATCTACCGACACTCGCACTTTCAAGGAATTATGTATTTGAAGCTTTAGGTCTGCCTTTCTGTTATTCCACACCCTTCAGGGTCTTTCCATTGAGTATATATTCCCAGTGTTTGTTTTTTCTTCCCACTCACGTGACATTTATCCATTTAAACTGCATTTACCACCTGTCTGCCCGATCCATTAACCAGTCTGCGTCTTCCTGGAGTCTATTACAATCCTCCTTGGTATTTGCCAAACCTACATAAAATTATAGAATGATACTGCACATAAGGAGGCCATTCGGCCCATTGTGCCTGTGCCGGCTCTTTGGTAGAGCTATCCAATTAGTCTCACTTGCCCCGCTCTTTCTCCATAGTCCTGAAAATTTTTCCTTTTCAAGTATTTATCCAATTCCCTTTTGAACGTTACTATTCAATCTGCTTCCAACGCCCTTTCAGGCAGTGCGCTTTTGCGTCATCAGCAAATTTGACGATGGTGCTCCCTAAACCCATCTGTAAACAAAAAGCAAAAAGCTGCAATTGCTAGGAATCTGAAAAAAACAAACAGTAACATTTGGAAATACTCGGCAGGTCAGGCAGAATCAGTGGAGAAACAGAGTCAGTCAGTCGATGGTCCAGGTATAAGACACTTCCCCAATCAACTAGATGACTTCTGATTCATAGAAACACTGGAACAGGAGGAGGCCATTCAGCCCCTCGAGCCTGTTCAGCCACTCAATTAGATCATGGCTGATCTGTATCTCAACCGCATTTACTCGTCTTTGCTCCATTTCCCTTGATACTCCTACCCAACAAAAATCTGTTGTTTCTCGACAGATGTTGCCTGACCTAGAATCATAGAAAGGTTACAGCACGGAAGGAGGCCATTTGGCCCATCGAGCTCGTGCCGGCTCTATGCAAGAGCAATCCAGCTAGTCCCACTCCCCCGCCCTATCCCCGTTGCCCTGCAAATTTTTTCTTTTCAAGTAATTATCCAGTTCCCTTCTGAAGGCCATGATTGAATCTGCCTCCACCACCCCCTCGGGCAGTGCATTCCAGATCCTAACCACTCGCTGTGTAAAAAAGTTTTTCCTCATGTCACCTTTGGTTCTTTTGTCAATCACCTTAAATCTATGTCCTCTGGTTCTTGACCCTTCCGCCAATGGGAACAGTTTCTCTCTATCCACTCTGTCCAGAGTCTTCATGATTTTGAATACCTCGATCAAATCTCCTCGCAACCATCTCTGTTCCAAGGAGAACAACCCCAGCTTCTCCAGTCTATCCACGTAACTAAAGCCCCTCATCCCTGGAATCATTCTAGTAAATCTCTTCTGCACCCTCTCTAAGGCCTTCACATCTTTCCTAAAGTGTGGTGCCCAGAACTGGACACAATATTGCAGTTGTGGCCGAACCAGTGTTTCATCATGACTTCCATACGTTTGTACTCTATGCCTCTATTTATAAAGCCCAGGATCCCGTATACTTTTTTAACTGCTTTCTCAACCTGCCCTGCCACCTTCAATGATTTGTGCACATATACCCCCAGATCTCTCTGTTCCTGTATCCCTTTTAGAGTTGTGCCCTCTAGTTTATATTGCCTCTCCTTGTTCTTCCTACCGAAATGTATCACTTCACATTTTTCTGCGTTAAATTTAATCTGCCACGTGTCCGCCCATGCCACCAACCTGTCTATATCCTCTTGAAGTCTATCACTATCCTTCTCACTGTTCACTACACTTACAAGTTTTGTCTCATCTGCAAATTTTGAAATTGTGCCCTGTACACACAAGTCCAAGTCATTAAAAATATCAAGAAAAGCAGTGGTCCCAGTACTGACCCCTGGGGAACACCACTGTACACCTCCCTCCAGTCCGAAAAACAACCGTTCACCACTACTCTCTGTTTCCTGTCCCTTAGCCAATTCTGTATCCATGTTGCTACTGCCCCCTTTATTCCATGGGCCCCAATCTTAATGATAAGCCTACTGTGCGGCACTTTATCAAACGCCTTTTGAAAGTCCATACAAACCAACTGCTGAGTAACTTTTTCCATTTTTTTTCCAAATCATCTATTATACTCCGAGAACCCAGAACTGACCTCTGGGGTAGGCCATTCCCAACCCTTCTCTAATTTATGGTGCACCCACTTACGCTAACAGTTTGGGGGGAAAAATTGGATGAGGCCTATTTTCAGGTGTAGGTCGCGCGATCTGCTATTAACCCATGCCTGGTGGCCCCTTTGCAGGCAGGACGAGACTTTCGACCGGCCTGAGGACTTACCTATAAGCAACATTGGAAATCAGCATTAACGCGAGGATTCAATGCACTTCGCACTTTCCACCAGCAGGGGGAGCCCCGATCTCTTAAAGTGGGGGGGTGGTGTCTGGTAAAAATCTCTTAAAGGTAGCTGGTACCTGTTATTTGATAAAAATGACAGTCTACTGTCCGCATGGAGTCTGAGTGGAGATCAAACATCAATTACGTAAAACACAGATGCAGGTCCCGTCACTATATTTACAAACTGATGAGTTATGTTATATTGAATAAAGGTTGCGCACTACTAAATCCCACATCCTCCAATCTGCATGCCAGACTTCACCAATCTGCCGATTTGAGTTGGTACCAGGCCTGCGAGAGAGCGTGCACCAAGGTTCTCTGCTGATGCACTAGAGACCTTGGTGCAAGAGGTGGACAGAAGGAGGGACATCCCATATCCATGGTGGGGGGGGGGGGGTGGGCAGGGGGGAACGAGGCCCTCCAGACATATAACCAAAAGGCAGTGGGAGGCAGCGGGGGACAAAATCAATGCCAGGCGCACAGCATCATGAACATGGATGCAGTGCAGGAAGAAGTTCAATGCTTTGACGTGAGTGGTCCAGGTGAGTGAGGTCAACTGTCAAGTGGCATCTCCGACCAACTGCACCACTAGCCGCATCCACTGCTCCACACACTACAGCCCCCATCACCCACATACCAACAAACTCTTTCCATCAATACTCAACTCTTCCAATCAGATGCTTCGTCTCACCCTTACACATTACCACTGTTGCAAGCCGCCCACCCACAACTCACAGGCCACACACACTGGTAGCTATTCAACCATGACTGACACATCACCCAGACACACGTCCCGCTTTCTTGCAGGAGAAGGTGGTGCGTATCAGGAGGCAGCAAGTGGCCGTGGCATTTAGCTCTTCGTCCCTGTCCCACCATCCAATGAGATCATGGTGGACCTGTGACCTAACTCCATATACCTTAGCCCTACATCCCTTAATACCCTTGGTTCACAGGAATCTATCAATCTCAGATTTAAAATTCACAATTGAGCTAGCATCAACTGCCGTCTGCAGAAGAGCGTTCCAAACTTCTCCCACAGTTACAAATGCATCAGCAGCCAGAAGCAATAATCCAGTAATTAACCTGCAAATCCAAAATGGTCCCTTTAAATAGCACTGGTGGGTGGTCCCCCAGGCACTCTGAGACACGCTCAGATAGTCGTGGTTAAGACTGTGCGCTGAGTAGAGAGTTACGTCCCAAAATGGTGTCTATCACTATAAATCAGCATTGCACATTGATTGTATCCATTTTCTCCTTACTTTACATGCTGCATCAGGGTTAAGGTTCGGGTGACAGGCGTTCGGTATTTGCGCTAATATCTATGCCAAGATGGCGTCCAGCGTATGTCACGCTGGAAATGTCCGTGTGCAGCCAAGACGCCACCTTGGATGTTCAAGAGGACGCATAGCGCCGAAACAACGGACGCTACACGGCCCAATTTAGCCCTCTTTGACTCCTGTCCATTGATCACTGGCTGCTACGTTTCCTCTTATATCATATGCCTGAAATTTTCTAACAAGCCTCTTGTGAGACATCTTATCAAATGCTTTCTGAAAATCCATATACACAACATCGACTGCATTCTCTTTATTAAATTGGTCCCATTTTCACTATTGGATTTGCCAAACATGATTTGCCTTTATCAAATCTGTGCTGGTTGTCTGTTCATTTCTAAACGCTCATTAATTTTATGGATTCAAAGAGTTTGCCCACAACTGACTTTAAACTAACTGGTCTGGAGTAACACAATTTATCCTTTTCTCCCTTCTTAAATAGAGAAATTAGATTAAGGAGAAACAGCAAATCATGGCCGGAGCCTCGGCTAAACTCTCCCTGACTTCTTTCAACAGTCTAAGGAGCATCGCATCAGAGTCTCACCTTCAGTACTCCTTAAAGAGAGAGTCTCACCTTCAGTACTCCTTATAGAGAGAGTCTCACCTTCAGTTCCCCTTATAGAGAGAGTCTCACCTTCAGTTCCCTTTAAAGAGAGAGTCTCACCTTCAGTTCCCCTTATAGAGAGAGTCTCACCTTCAGTTCCCTTTAAAGAGAGAGTCTCACCTTCAGTTCCCCTTATAGAGAGAGTCTCACCTTCAGTACTCCTTATAGAGAGAGTCTCACCTTCAGTACTCCTTATAGAGAGAGTCTCACCTTCAGTACTCCTTATAGAGTCTCACCTTCAGTTCCCTTTAAAGAGAGAGTCTCACCTTCAGTACTCCTTATAGAGAGAGTCTCACCTTCAGTACTCCTTAAAGAGAGAGTCTAACCTTCAGTTCCCCTTATAGAGAGAGTCTCACCATCAGTACTCCTTATAGAGTCTCACCTTCAGTTCCCTTTAAAGAGAGAGTCTCACCTTCAGTACTCCTTATAGAGAGAGTCTCACCTTCAGTACTCCTTAAAGAGAGAGTCTAACCTTCAGTTCCCCTTATAGAGAGAGTCTCACCATCAGTACTCCTTATAGAGTCTCACCTTCAGTTCCCTTTAAAGAGAGAGTCTCACCTTCAGTACTCCTTATAGAGAGAGTCTCACCTTCAGTTCCCCTTATAGAGAGAGTCTCACCTTCAGTACTCCTTATAGAGAGAGTCTCACCTTCAGTACTCCTTAAAGAGAGAGTCTCACCTTCAGTACTCCTTATAGAGAGAGTCTCACCTTCAGTACTCCTTATAGAGAGAGTCTCACCTTCAGTACTCCTTATAGAGAGAGTCTCACCTTCAGTACTCCTTAAAGAGAGAGTCTCACCTTCAGTTCCCCTTATAGAGAGAGTCTCACCTTCAGTACTCCTTATAGAGAGAGTCTCACCTTCAGTACTCCTTAAAGAGAGAGTCTCACATTCAGTACTCCTTATAGAGAGAGTCTCACCTTCAGTACTCCTTATAGAGAGAGTCTCACCTTCAGTACTCCTTAAAGAGAGAGTCTCACCTTCAGTACTCCTTATAGAGAGAGTCTCACCTTCAGTACTCCTTATAGAGAGAGTCCCACCTTCAGTACTCCTTATAGAGAGAGTCCCACCATCAGTTCCCCTTATAGAGAGAGTCTCACCTTCAGTACTCCTTATAGAGAGAGTCTCACCTTCAGTTCCCCTTAAAGAGAGAGTCTCACCTTCAGTTCCCTTTAAAGAGAGAGTCTCACCATCAGTTCCCCTTAAAGAGAGAGTCCCACCATCAGTTCCCCTTAAAGAGAGAGTCCCACCATCAGTTCCCCTTAAAGAGAGAGTCCCACCATCAGTTCCCCTTAAAGAGAGTCCCACCATCAGTTCCCCTTAAAGAGAGAGTCTCACCATCAGTCCCCCTTAAAGAGAGAGTCTCACCATCAGTCCCCCTTAAAGAGAGAGTCTCACCATCAGTCCCCCTTAAAGAGACAGTCTCACCATCAGTTCCCCTTAAGAGGTTGTTTCCCCTGGCTGGAGAGTCTAAAACTAAGGGGCATAGTCTCAGGATGAGGGGTCGGCCATTTAAGACTGAGATGAGGAGGAATTTCTCCATTCAGAGAGTTGTGAATCTTTGGAATTCTCTGCCCCAGAGGGCTGTGGGTGCTGAGTCATTGAGTATATTCAAGGCTGAGATCGATAGATTTTTGGACTGTAAGGGAATCAAGGGATATGGGGATTGGGCGGGAAAGTGGAGTTGAGGTCGAAGATCAGCCATGATCTTATTAAATGGTGGAGCAGGCTCGAGGGGCCGAATGGCCTTCTCCTGCTCCTATTTCTTGAGTTCTTAAAACATTTCAAATGTTATAATTTAAAACACAGGTTGGCTTTTGGTGCAATGGTTTTGATTTGTACCAGTGCTAAGGGTAGTTAGATCAGAAATTCAGAGAAAATCTTTGTGTGGAACAACGAACAAGGGTTTTTTGGTACAAAAATTTTGAACGAGCGATATTAAAAAAAAGACCTTGTTGTTGACAGTCTGTGTGTCCTTGGGGTGTCTGTGAGAACTGAGCTCTATCTTATCGGGAATGAATAGTCTGCGAAACAGTCTCAAAGTGTTGTATCAGGCACACGATTCCAATAGTTACAAACTAATTCTTTGCGTTGTTTATTGGAAAAAGTAAGGAGAAAGGAGAGAGAGAGAGAGAAAACGACGAACGAAGCAAGCTCAGCTGACGTCTCAGGGTTACCGGCGCGGTAACCCGGTACTGGGCAAGCAACTAAGAGGTCGTGAACTCAAATCCTACCATGGCAAGTTGAATTAACTAAATCTGGTAATTTATGGACTAGCTGTTATAAGAACATAAGAAATAGGAGCAGGAGTAGGCCAATCGGCCCCTCGAGCCTGCTCCGCCATTCAATAAGATCATGGCTGATCTGATCCTAACCTCAAATTTAAATTCATGTCCAATTTCCTGCCCGCTCCCCGTAACCCCTAATTCCCTTTACTTCTAGGAAACTGTCTATTTCTGTTTTAAATTTATTTAATGATGTAGCTTCCACAGCTTCCTGGGGCAGCAAATTCCACAGACCTACTACCCTCTGAGTGAAGAAGTTTCTCCTCATCTCAGTTTTGAAGGAGCAGCCCCTTATTCTAAGATTATGCCCCCTGGTTCTAGTTTCACCCATCTTTGGGAACATCCTTACCGCATCCACCCGATCAAGCCCCTTCACAATCTTATATGTTTCAATAAGATCGCCTCTCGTTCTTCTGAACTCCAATGAGTAGAGTCCCAATCTACTCAACCTCTCCTCATATGTCCGCCCCCTCATTCCCGGGATTAACCGAGTGAACCTTCTTTGTACTGCCTCGAGAGCAAGTATGTCTTTTCTTAAGTATGGACACCAAAACTGTATGCAGTATTCCAGGTGCGGTCTCACCAATACCTTATATAACTGCAGCAATACCTCCCTGTTAATGTCTTTCATGGTAGGGAACCTGCCAGCTCATCCCTATGACATGACAACAACAACAACTTGCATTTACATAGCACCTTTCACGTAGTAAAACGTCCCCAAGGTGCTTCACAGGAGCGTAATCAGACAAAATTTGACACCAAGCCACATAAGGAGATATTAGGACAGGTGACCAAAAGCTTGGTCAAAGAGGTAGGTTTTAAGGAGCGTCTTAAAAGAGGAGAGAGAGGCGGAGAGGTTTAGGGAGGGAATTCCAGAGCTTAGGGCCTGGGCAGCTGAAGGCACGGCCACCAATGGTGGAGCAGTTAAAATCGGGGGTATGCAAGAGGCAAGAATCGGAGGAGCACAGAGATCTCGGAGGGTTGGAGGGTTCACCTTGTCTAGAACAGTAGAAACAGAGGACACGGCCTGTGCTCGAAGGGGGGGTAAATTCAAAACTAATCTGCGGGAACAATATTTCAGTGAGCGAGTGGTCAATCTATGGAACAGGCTCCCTGGGGAGATGGTGGGAGCAGTTGGAATTGATTCCTTTAAATGCAAATGAAAATTACAATTTATGATACAGTATATGATTAAATTCAGACATGACATGTGGTAAGAACATATGCACATAAGAAATAGCAGCAGGAGTAGGCCATACCACCCCTCAAGCCTGCTCCGCCATTCAATAAGATCATGGCTGATCTTCAATCCCAACTCTATTTTCCCGCCCAATCCCCATATCCCTTGATTAACTGAGAGTCCAAAAATCTATCGATCTCAATCTTGAATATACTCAACACATAAGCATTCAGCCATCTGGGTAGAGAATTCCAAAGATTCGCAGCCCTCTGAGTGAAGAAATTCTTCTTCATCTCAGTCCTAAATGTCCGACCCCTTATCCTGTAACTATGTCCCCTGGTTCCAAACTCTCCAGCCAGGGGAAACAGCCTCTCAGCATCTACCCTGTCAAGCCCTCTCAGAATCATATATGTTTCAATGAGATCACCTCTCATTCTTCTAAACTCCAGAGAGTATAGGCCCATTCTACTCAATCTCTCCTCACAGGACAACCCTCTCATCCCAGGAATCAATCGAGTGAAACTTTGTTGCACCGCCTCTAAGGCAAGTATATCCTTCCTTAGATAAGGAGACCAAAACTGTACACAGTACTCCAGGTGTGGTTTCACCAAAGCCCTGTACAATTGTAGCAAGACTTCCTTACTCTTGTATTCTAACCCCCTTGCAATAAAGACCAACATACCATTTGCTTTCCTAATTGCTTGCTGTACTTGCATGTTAAATTTCTGTGTTTCTTGTACGAGGACACCCAAATCCCTCTGAACACCAACATTTCATAATCTCTCACCATTTAAAAAATATTCTGTTTTTCTATTCTTCCTACCAAAGTGAATAATCTCACATTTCCCCACATTATACTCCATCTGCCACCTCTTGCCCACTCACTCAACCTGTCTCTATCCCTTTGAAGACTCTTTGTGTCCTCCTCACAGCTTTCTTTCCCACCTAGCTTTGCATCGTCAGCAAACTTGGATACATTACACTCGGTCCCTTCATCTAAGTCATTAATAAATAGCTGAGGCCCAAGCACCAATCCTTGTGGTACCCCACTAGTTACAGCCTGCCAACCTGAGAATGACCCGTTTATCCCTACTCTCTGTTTTCTGTCCATTAGTGTAACAGGCTCGGGAGGACCAGGTGAGTTTGGACCTATGGTTCCCAAAGCTCTCCACCACTGGGGGTTTTCCTCACCTCATGTAAACTAATTGATGGAGATTAATTGTCATGATTAGCCAACAACTCCATCTTTTATCCAGCAATTCCAATTATTCCTGTGACTCCAATCCCTCACTATGGCTCTGGATTTCCTCAGACCTTCAGCCGCTGCCCCATCGCAATTACGACGGAAACCGTGTTTACGCCACGTTCGCGATGAAGTTACGGAGGGCCGGCGGCAGAAAGTCCAAAGATTTTCAGCGCCTGTCTGTTGCCGCCAAATGCCATCTGAATATATATACATGCTGATGGGATGAGGTGAGAGGAGGCTCGTGTGGAGTGTAAACTCCAGCATGAACCAGTTGGGCCGAATGGCCTGTTTCTGTGCTGTTCATTCTATGCAATTCTATGTAACTATCTCACCCACCACTTCCTCAGTGGAACCAGAGATGGGCAATAAATGTTTTTCTGGGGGACTCCGCGGCTCTTCCGCTGACGTTATGGGGGATTAGAGGGAAATCCCCTCGGAAATTCACCCACCCTGTTTTTATGGCCAATCTTGCTTTCAGTAATGAGTTGACTTATGATTATTAATGGATCAGGAATATTTATCTTATTCCACCATCTGGCTCTTCTTCCTAATTCTGTAAGGCTTATCTTCACCATCTAAGCATCAGCCGTGGCTCAGTGGATTAGCTCTCTCGCCTCTGAGTGAGAAGGTTGTGGATTTATGTCCGACTACTGAAAATCCAGGCTGACGCTCCCAGTGCAGTACTGAGGGAGTGCTGCACTGTCGGAGGGTCAGTACTGAGGGAGTGCTGCACTGTCGGAGGTGCTGTCTTTCGGATGGGACGTTAAACCGAGGCCCCGTCTGTCCTCTCAGTTGGACGTAAAAGATTTCATGGCACCACTTTGAAGAAGAGCAGGGGAGTTCTCCCCGGTGTCCTGGGGCCAATATTTATCCCTCAACCAACATCCCAAAAAAAAAACAGATTATCTGGTCATTTTCACATTACTGTTTGTGGGACTTTGCTGTTGAAAACTGGCTGCTGCGTTTCCTACATTACAACAATGACTACACTTTAGAAGTACTTCATTGGCTGTAAAGCACTTTGGGACGTCCTGAGGTCGTAAAAGGCGCTATATAAATGCACGTCTTTCTTTCTTTCGGTAAAAATCTTCTCCCGACGTATTTGACCTCCCTCTCATTCCCAGCTGTTCCCTGATATCCTTCAGGGAAGGGATTCTGCCATAAATATAAGATGGTCACTAATAAATCCAATAAAGAATTCAGGAGAAACTTCTTTACCCAGGGAGTGGTGAGAATGTGGAACTCACTACCACAAGGAGTGGTTGAGGCGATTAGTATGGATGCATTTAAGGGGAAGCTAGATAAGTACTCGAGGGAGAAAGGAATAGGAAGAGGAATAGGCCATTCAGCCCCTCGAGCCTGTTCCGCCATTCAATGAAATCAAGGCTGATCTGTATCCTAACTCCATCTACCCGCCTCTGCTCCATATCCCATAATACCCTCGGCTAGCAGGATGAGTTGATAGGGTGAGATGAAGTAAGGTGGGAGGAGACTTGTTTGGAGCATAAAAACACCAGCATAGGCCTGTTGGGCCAAATGGCCTGTTTCCGTGCTGTAAATTCTATGCAATTCTATGTAACTTCTCAAGACTCCAGGTGATATCTCGAACTGGCGACCGCCTGAGAAAATAGTTGCTCCGAGTAACCATTGTTGCATTACTGCAAGCAGCTGCCTGTCTCTTGCAAAACATATGGGGCGTCCTTGACTGACGTGTGTGTGTGCGTGCAGCTGCTAATCAGGAACATTCTTTCCATTGTGTAGCTCTTTTAGTGAAACGCCTGTTCAAAACAGAAATGATAATATTGGGCAGAAGTGAATTTTTGAGATTATGGCTGGTGCTGAGAAATGGAGCATTTTCTTTCTGCAGCAGGTGTGCTGTGTTCCCATCGGGGATATTCCACGCACAGCCTGGGTGAGGCTCTACCTCAAAGACGTGCCTTAACCCAACTTCAGAAGAAGGTCCTCTTCATCGCCAGTTCCCAATTTCTCACGCATTCAAGCGCCATCTTTTAAAAAAAAATTGGTTCTGGGGATGTGTGCGTCGCTGGCGAGGCCGGCATTTATTGCCCATCCCTAATTGCCCTTGAGAAGGTGGTGGTGAGCCGCCTTCTTGAACTGCTGCAGTCCGTGGGGTGAAGGTTCTCCCACAGTGCTGTTAGGAAGGGAGTTCCAGGATTATGACCCAGCGACGATGAAGGAACGGCGATATATTTCCAAGTCGGGATGGTATGTGACTTGGAGGGGAACGTGCGGGTGGTGTTGTTCCCATGCACCTTCTGCCCTTGCCCTTCCAGGTGGTAGAGGTCGCGGGTTTGGGAGCTGGAGGTGCACAGGGTAGACTTCCCCACTGTCCGCTCAGTACCCATCCCGCGTGATTTGGGGCGAGAGCTGGGAGCCCAGAGTCCAGGACGGTGTGGGTAACACAATGGAAGTACTGGCACTGTTCCTTAAAGCTGGACGTCCCGCTTCCTGTTGTCTGGTGTACGTATCATGTTACGAGAAGCCGGGAGCCCACTTTAAATGCCGCTGGTCAGCTGCTCGCCCCTTTGGGGCGGAGAATGGCGGCTGCCCGGTGGGGGATGGGGACAAAGATCCAAGAGAAGACTGCCAGCAGCAAGGTGGGTCCAGAACGTTGCCAGGGTTTTGCGTTTGAGTGGAGGTGGTGGGGGGGAATGCATGAACCCGGGCCAGCTGAGACCTAAACTTTCCTCGAGGAGCAGTAGAGCACGTAGCCCCGGTGAGGAAATACTTTCATTAAACAGTGGAGAGCCTTGCTGGTTTCTTGGTTGATTCCCCTGGCGGGGATGGGGAGGGGCAGGGCGCGGTGACCCCTCCTCTTGCCCCCTCCTCCCCGCTCGGGAGTGGGTTCAAATGTTATCGAAGGCCCCCGTGTACGCCAATTTGCACTTACTGATGAGCCCCATGTCTAGCGGCGTTAAAATGGGGAGCAGGCGGGAACGGAGCGAGGAATTGGAGACGCTCCATTTTAACTTCTCCCCCCTGCCCCTTTCCCACCGATCGGGGAGGGTTCAACCTCCCCCTGAAGACTTCCTCCTCTACCAGCTGCACCGTCCCATGAGATGTTCTCCGCTCTGCCCTCTCTTACACCGGCGCAATGGCAAACCCACACTCACGCAATACGCACCCTTCACCTTGCCAGGAGACCTTTGAGTGGTGGGGGAGCAGGGCCATTTTGCACGTCCTTGCACACTTCTTTTGGGAAGCAGAGTGGCCGATCGCAGAGCTAGAGAAGGCCAGCTGATCACTGAGTGAAGCCCAGGGTCAAAGAGAGGGTTTAGAAACAGGAAGTGGGCCACGCACCAGACCTCAAGGACTTGACACAATTGGCTGAACTGAACTGACCCTGGGGATTGTGAGCTGCTACTTGATGTCAAGGCCATGGAGAGGATGCAGAGGAGATTTACCAGAATGGTACCAGGGATGTGGGACTTCAGTTATGTGGAGAGACTGGAGAAGCTGGGGTTGTTCTCCTTAGAGCAGAGAAGGTTAAGGGGAGATTTGATAGAGGTGTTCAAAATCATGAGGGGTTTTGATAGAGAAAATAAGGAGAAACTGTTTCCAGTGGCAGGAGGGTCGGTAACCAGAGGACACAGATTTAAGGTAATCGGCAAAAGAACCAGAGATGAGATGAGGATAGTTTTTTTACACAGCGAGTTGTGATGATCTGGAATGCGCTGCCTGAAAGGGCGGTGGAAGCAGATTCAATAGTAACTTTCAAAAAGGAATTAGATAAATACTTGAAAGGGAGAAATTTGTTATGGGAAAAGAGCTGAGGGAGTGGGACTAATTGGATATCTCTTTCAAAGAGGCATGATGGGCTGAATGGCCTCCACCTGTAAGATTCTATGCTTCCATTGGACGGTGGGAAGCAGATGTTGCAGCTGCTTCCTGGCTATTAGAATCTTCTTTCTCCACCATCTCCCTGAGGACATGGGGGCAATTCCCAAAGAGATGTCCCTGCTCGTCACAGGATTGTGTTGCCTATTTCAACCCAGCTGTCTTCAATGGTAAGAGATTGAAAAGGCAATTTTTAAAATTTATATTTGTTCTTAGTATGTGGGCAACACTAGCAAGCAAGCCACTATTTATTGCCTATCCCGAGCCGACCTGAGGGTATTAAGAGTCAACCTTATAGAGTGTGACTAAAGTCACCTGTAGGCCAGGCCAGGTCAGGGCGGCCGGTACCCTTCCCTGAAGGACATTAGTGAACTAGTTGGGTTTGTACCCAAGCTTTCATGGTCACGCTATCCGGTGGCCAGTCCACAAATCGGAAGATTAATTTGAATTTCAATGTGCAAAATTCAACTTCACCCCTTCCCTTGGTGGGATTATGAATTTATGACCTCTGGGTTGCTGGTCCAATCCCAGAACCACGAAAGAAAGACTTGTATTTTTATAACGCCTTTCACGTTCTCAGGACATCCTAAAGCGCTTTACAGCCAATGAAGCACTTTTGAAGTGTAGTCACCATTGTAATGTAGGAAACGTGGCAGCCAATTTTGCACACAGCAAGATCCCACAAACAGCAATGTGATAATAATCAGATCATCTGTTTTTGGTGGTGTTGGTTGAGGGATAAATGTTGACCAGGACAACGGCCTTGCTCTTCCAATAGTGCCATGGGATATATCATACCCACCTGAGGGGGCAGACGGGGCCTTGGTTTACTGTCTCATCCAAAAGACGGCACCTACGACCGTGCAGCGCTCCCCTGGGATTGTCAGCCTGGATTATGGGCTCAAATCTCCAGAGTGGGACTCGAACCCACGACCTTCTGACTGAGAGGCGAGAGAGTGATACCCGCTGAGCCAAGTGTTACTTACTGTACCCAAACCATAAAAATATCCTCAATGATCCAAAGCAAAGAAATTGCTGCTGAATCAAAAGCTCCCACTGGTAAAGTCCTTCCAATGGAAGGCGTTTTGCTGCAGCTGTTAAAGACGGCCGCAGCACTGACCTAGGGCAACTGGAGAAAGGAGCAGACTCTTTGTTACCCAATTGGATTAATCTTGACTGTAGGTGAAACAGCCTTTTTGTCCTCATCTTCCAATATTTTTTACAACTAATAAATAAAAGCGTTCAAAGTAAATGAAAAAAAAAGCACCATTTTTTTTTTAACGCTCCTGTGATTGTTTTGTCACCCTGGGTGTTTGCTCGCGGCAGTGTCCAGGAGATTAATCTTCAGTTCCTGGAGACTCCAGGCCAATCCTGGAGGGTTGGCGACCCCTACATCTCCTCTACACTTGCCTTTGAAGTGTTCACACAGGGGGCATGGGTTGTAATTTGAATGCCTCTGTGGCAAAGACTCTCAGCCAGGTTACGGTAATGCTGATCGGCAGAGAACTCTCAGCTGCGCCGAGCTCCCCTTTAGACCCACCGCAGCATCATAAAGTGAAACAGATGTCCTTCTAACCTTGCAGATTTCCCCAAAGCCCCGCAAACAACAGAATCTGTTTTTGCAAGGACTACCCGAGAGCCAGGAGACCTTCTGTAGGCGGAGGCAATAAGACTCCGTGAACTTGCAGTTGGCATGACGTGCCACTTGCAACATCGTGATGACTGGTTGTACCACGCCAACTCTGGGTTTGGCTTCTACCTTCGATGGAAACTTATACTGAGGAAACTAGGCTTTGTGGCTAAGTACCGACTGCCCAGTCACCTCCTCTTGAGGCCTTTGTGGCATAACAACATAAGGAAGCATAGAAAATAGAAAAGGCTATTCAGTATATCAAGCCCATTCCCTCCACAAGGACATGTGCAATCGATTGTATCTTGGACTTATCCCAACCCAGTTCCTCCAGTGGAAAGGTTTGACAAAGTTTCTTTATGCTCCCCGCGGACACACTGAATAAAAATCCAGGACGTTTAGCCAACCCTACCTCCTATGTTATACTTCCTTGACCAATCCTCTTCCTGGACATAACATTTCAATCGCCTCATAATCTCAGGAAACATTATGCTCCACATGGCATTCATCACTCTCTCTCTCTCTCTCTCTCTCTTTCTAACCTTCTTTCCTGTTCCTCACCACATATTGATCCTTCTCTTCTTTTTAAAATCAACACAACATGACTTTACTTTGGGACTGTTCAAATGGATTGCGATGGTCTTGTTCAGTCCCGTCCATTTCTATGTAGCTGCCTCAGCCTTGATTCTCTTCCAACATCCACTACTCTGGTGTCAGCCTTGGTTCAGTGGGTCTCACTCTCACCACTGAGTCATGAGGATTGTGGGTTCAAGCTCCACTCCAGAGACGTTAGCACATAAATCCAGGCCGACACTCCCGGTGCAGTACTGAGGGAGTGCTGCACTGTCGGCGGTGCCGTCTTTCAGATGAGATGTTAAGCCGAAGCTTCGTCCGCCCTCTCAGGTGGGTGGAGAAGATTCCACGGCACTATTTTGAAGAAGAGCAGGGGAGTTCTCCCCGGTGCCCTGGGCCAATGTTTATCCCTCAACCAACATCACTAAAGACAGATTAACTGGTCATTGCTGTGCTCAAATTGGCTGCCATGTTTCCGAACAGTGACTACACTTCAAAAGCACTTCATTGGTTATAAAGCGCTTTGGGATATCATGAAAGGCAGGATATAAATGTAAGGCTTACTTTCCATATAGGTCAAGCCAGGCCAGACCCGGTAAGGATGGCAGGTTTCCTTCTGTAAAGGGTATTACTGGATGAGTAATCTAGAGGTTTGGAGGAGAAAGTGAACCAGTTGGGTTTGTATGACAATCTGATAGCTACATGGTACTGATACCATCCTTTTCATAGCCAGATTTTTTAAACTCTTAATTTGTCACAATGGGATTTAAACTCATGCTCTTTGGATTAATTAGCCCAATGCCTCTGGATTACTAGCCCAATAACATAACTGCTACACTACTTCCCCATTCCCACCCTGGTTTCTCTGCGATTTGAACCTGCCACCAAACTGAACTTGCAAGGATCAATTTTTTTGGAAATTCCCTTGAAGAAACTTGACAATTTCAGTTGGACAGGCCCCCACCCCTCCACCTTCAAAGTTAACCTCGTTTCCAAAGAAAATAAACCCAATTTCTGAGAGAGGTTCAGAAACAACTGACGTGAAAGGCCTGCCAAACCATTTTTTAATTTGTTTATTTTTCCACAGGCAGTCCCACTGTAAGACAGATCTTTCCTTATTGAGAGGGAGAAAGACTTGGGAACAGTGTGAATTCGTTAATTGAATTCGCGCAGATGGAGCTCGCAGAGATAACGGAGAGCGTAGGGTGAGTGATACAAGGACTGCACACCAATATCCCAATTGTTGTGTCCTTGCAACTTTGCAGATAAGAATTGGCAGCTCCTTATCATTTTTCTTCAGCTACAGAGCGCTGTGTTTTGGTCAGCACTCCCTCACCTATGCATTGAGATAAGCCAACGAGGGATACAATAGTTGGTATAGGGAAGCGTAGGGAACTGGATGAGTAATCTTTAGGTCGGGACTAATAACCCATAGACCGTGAGTTCAAATCCCAACACGGTAGCTCTAGAATTTGAACTCAGTTTTAAAAAATCTGGAAATAAAAAAACGGTCTCAGTAAAAGTGACCATGAAGCAGTCGGACTGTCGTAAAAAACCCAACTGGTTCATTAATGTCCTTTAGGGAAGGAAGCCAGCCGTCCTCTCCTGGTCTGGGCCTATATGTGACTCCAGTCCGACGCCAACATGGTAGAATCTTAACTGCCCTCTGTACTCAGTTGTGTCAAACATTGGACAACCTGGGATGGACAATAAATGCTGACCTTGCCAGCGACGCCCACATCCTGAATGAATACATTAAAATAAAATGTACTAAACGTGTAATATTCCGATTTCCTCTGGAGCTGTCTTTGTTTGAGGCATCGAGCTCATGAGAATGGTTCATGCGACTTTACCAACATTTCCCTACAGCGACGAGTTACCGATCTCCGTTAGACTCTTCGGGGTTGGGGGTAGGGGGGGGGGAAGAGGACAATGAAGAGGATAGGGCTGGGGGTGGGGGGAGGGCAACCATCACAAGAGGAACCGTGAGGTGACCTGGTGCCCACCTCTTACTGGGCAGTACCGTGAGGAGCCTGAGAGTTACATACCTGACCTTCACCACCCCCCCACCACCTTCACCCAACCCCTGTCATCCTGACCCTGGGGAAGAGGTGTTGCGCCTGCTAATTGAACTATCTGTGCAGTGACCTTAAAGAGAGGAAGAAAATAATCAAATATAGGATTGGGTAAACGTACATATTTGAAAGTTTTGCTCTCAATTTCTTCTATAACCTCCTCCAGCCCGGTAACCGTCGGAGAACTCTTTGTTTCTCCAACACTGGGCCTCTCGCACATCCCCGATTTCCTTCGCCCCACCATTGGCGGCCGTGCCTTCAGCTGCCTAGGCCCTGAGCTCTGGAATTCCCTCCAACGCCTCTCTCTCTCTCCTCCTTTAAGACGCTCCTTAAAACCTACCTCTTTGAACAAGCTTTTGGTCACCTGTCCTAATATCCCCTTATGTGGCTCGGTGTCAAATTTTGTCTGATAATCGCTCCTGTGAAGCACCTCGGGGACGTGTTACTGCATTAAAGGCGCTATATAAATGCAAGTTGTTGGTTTTCTTGTCTGGTTTCAATGTCACAAAAAAACAAAATGCCACGCCCAACATGCCAGTTAAACTTGTCTGATGAGGTGCGTCTGGATCTGATCCAGGTGGGAGTCAAGTTTGTAAACACCATTCGGCGTGGAGTTTTATTGTCTAAGATTTAATCGTATCTTTGGAGGCAGAGGGCAGTTAGGGCTGGTCTGAGATCCCTCCAGGCACCTGAAGAGCAGCTCCATCAGAAGGTTGTTATTGTAACTGGAAGCGACATAGGGTCCAACATGGTAATGTAGCACTGCCCTCTGTTGGACACTGCGTACATAACAGTGAAAGGAATCAGATGTGTTTATGCAGATTGCGGGGGGGGGGGGAAGTGAGGGGAGGGAGGGGCTCATTTCCGATCAATTACCAGAGTTTAGTTTGAATGTCAATTCTTACTCTCACCTTGAAATATTACACAATACCCTTAACTCACGCTTACTGCCGATATCAGTGTTGAATCCCGGTGAGGGTGATGACACCTCGGGGAGTGCAGCCAGGAGCAAATCCACGGCACCGTGGGAGACTCGGCTGCACGGTGGTGGGGGGGGCGGAAGAAAGTGTAGAAATTGTTATAGGGGAGTCAATGGTCAAGGGGTTTCTGCAACCGCCGATGTGAGTCCCGCATGGTGTGTTACCTCCCTGGTGCCAGGGTAAAGGACATCCCTGAGAGGGTGCGGAACATTTTGAGGGGGGAAGGGGAACAGACGGAAGTCGTGGACCATGTGGGAACCAATGACCTAGGAGGGAAAAGGGTCGAGGTCCCGCAGTCAGAGTATCAGGAGCTCGGGAGGAAATTAAAAAGTAGGACCTCAAAGGTAGTAATCTCTGGATTACTCTCAGTGCCATGCACTAGTGAGCATAGGAGTAATAGGATAAGACAGGTTAATGCGTGGCTGGAGCAATGGTGCAGGGGGGAGGGGTTCAGATTCCTGGGGCATTGGGACCAGTTCTGAGGCAGGAGGGATCTGTTCAAGATGGACGGGTTTGCACCTCAACAGAGCATGGGACCAATGTCCTCGTGGGGAGGTTAACTACTGCTGTGAGGGAGGGTTTAAACTAATTTGGCAGGGGGATGGGCACCAGGTTGAAGCATTAGAAAGGAGAAACAAGGTGTACAGAGGACTGGGAGGGATAAATAGCACTAGAGGAAGGAATAGTTCAGAAAAAGAAGGGATCAGACAGGGGACAAATGCGAGGCAGTCTAAGATGAGTTTGGAGTGCATGTGCGTAAATGCACGTAGCCTGGTAAATAAGGTTGATGAGCTGCAGGCTCAAGTTGCAACATGGGACTATGATATAGTGACAATAACAGAGACCTGGCTCAAAGAAGGGGAGGATTGGGTATTTAATATTCCTGGCTACAGGGTATTCAGGAAAGATAGGGAAAGAAAGAAAGGAGGGGGGTGGCAGTATTGATCAAAGAAACTATTATAGCACTGGAAAGGGATGATGCAGTTGAGGGTCAAAGACAGAATCTATTTGGTTAGAATTAAAGAAAAATAGAGGAGATATTACTCTACTGGGTGTATACTATAGACCACCAAATAGTGGGAAGAAGATAGAGGAGCAAAATACCAGGCAAATTACAGAAAGATGCATGAACTATAGAGCAGTGATAATGGGGGACTTCAATTATCCCAATATAGACTGGGATAGTAACAGTGTAAAGGGCAAAGAGGGGGAGGAATTCCTGAAATGTGTTCAAGAGAACTTTCTTGATCAGTGTGTATCCAACCCAACCAGGAAGGAAGCAGTGCTGGATCTCGTTTTGGTGAAAGAAGTGTGGCAGGTGGAGCATGTTTCAGTGGGGGAGCATTTAGGAAACAGTGATCATAATATCATTCGGTTTAGAATAGTTATGGAAAAGGACAAGGAACAATCAAACATAAAAATACTCAACTGGAGGAGGATAGATTTCAGTGAGTTAAAATGGGATCTTACCCAGGTGGATTGAAATCAAAAATTGACAGGCAAAACAGTAATTGAACAATGGGAGGCCTTCAAGGAGGAGATGGTTTGGGTACAGGGTAGACACATCCCTACGAGGGGGAAAGGAAGGGCATCCAAAGCTGGAGCTCCCTGGATGACTAAAGATATAGAGATTAAAATGAAACGAAAAGGAGGCTTATGACGAATGTAAGGTTCAAAATACAGGAGAGAACCAGGCCGAATACGGAAAGTACAGAGGAGATCTCCAAAAGGGGATGAGCGAGGCAAAGAGAGAGTATGAGACTAGATTAGTGGCTAACATAAAAGGGAACCCTAAATTCTTTTATAAACACATAAATAGTTTATATGGCAGAGGCAGAGGGCATGGCTGAAGCACTAAATGAATATTTTACATTGGTCTTCACTAGAGAAGAGGATGCTGCCATTGTAGCAGTAAAGGAGGAGGTAATGGCGATATTGGATAGGATAAAAATAGATAAAGAGGAGGTACTTAAAAGACTGTCAGTACTCAAAGTAGAAAAGTCACCCGGTCCAGATGAGATGCATCCGAGGTTACTGAGGGAAGTAAGGGTGGAAATTGCGGAGACTCTGGCCACAATCTTCCAATCCTGCTTAGCTATGGGGACGGTGACGGAGGACTGGAGGATTGTAAATGACACACCCCTGTTCAAAAAAGGGGAGAGGGATAAACCCGGCAATTACAGGCCAATCAGTCTAACGTTCATAGTGGGGAAACTTAGAGACAATAATCTGGGATAAAATTAATTGGCATTTGGAAAAGTATGGGCTAATAAATGAAAGTCAGCACGGATTTGTTAAAGAAAATCGTGTTTGATTGAATACTTTCATGAAGTAACGGAGACGGTTGATGAGGGTAGTGCGGTTGATGGTTTTTTTTATTCGTTCATGGGATGTGGGCGTCGCTGGCGAGGCCAGAATTTATTGCCTATCCCTAATTGTCCTTGAGAAGGTGGTGGTGAGCCGCATTCTTGAACCGCTGCAGTCCGTGTGGTGAAGGTTCTCCCACAGTGCTGTTAGGAAGGGAGTTCCAGGATTTTGACCCAGTGACGATGAAGGAACGGCCGATATATTTCCAAGTCGGGATGGTGTGTGACTTGGAGGGGAACGTGCAGGTGGTGTTGTTCCCATGTGCCCGCTGCTCTTGTCCTTCTAGGTGGTAGAGGTCGCGGGTTTGGGAGGTGCTGTCGAAGAAGCCTTGGCGAGTTGCTGCAGTGCATCCTGTGGATGGTACACACTGCAGCCACTGTGCGCCGGTGGTGAAGGGAGTGAATGTTTAGGGTGGTGGATGGGGTGCCAATCAAATGGGCTGCTTTGTCCTGGATGGTGTTGAGCTTCTTGAGTGTTGGAGCTGCACTCATCCAGGCAAGTGGAGAGTATTCCATCACACTCCTGACTTGTGCCTTGTAGATGGTGGAAAGGCTTTGGGGAGTCAGGAGGTGAGTCACTCGCCGCAGAATACCCAGCCTCTGACCTGCTCTTGTAGCCACAGTATTTATATGGCTGGTCTAGTTAAGTTTCTGGTCACTGGTGACCCCCAGGATGTTGATGGTGGGGGATTTGGCGATGGTAATGCCGTTGAATGTCAAGGGGAGGTGGTTAGACTCTCTCTTGTTGGAGATGGTCATTGCCTGGCACTTGTCTGGCACGAATGTTACTTGCCACTTATCAGCCCAAGCCTGGATGTTGTCCAGGTCTTGCTGAATGCGGGCATGGACTGCTTCATTATTTGAGGGGTTTCCAATGGAACTGAACACTGTGCAATCATCAGCGAACATCCCCGTTTCTGACCTTATGATGGAGGGAAAGTCATTGATGAAGCAGCTGAAGATGGTTGGGCCGAGGACACTGCCCTGAGGAACTCCTGCAGCAATGCCCTGGGGCTGAGATGATTGGCCTCCAACAACCACTGCCATCTTCCTTTGCGCTACTCCAGCCACTGGAGAGTTTTCCCCCTGATTCCCATTGACTTCAATTTTACTCGGGCTCCTTGGTGCCACACTCGGTCAAATGCTGCCTTGATGTCGAGGGCAGTCACTCTCACCTCACCTCTGGAATTCAGCTCTTTTGTCCATGTTTGGACCAAGGCTGTAATGAGGTCTGGAGCCGAGTGGTCCTGACGGAACCCAAACTGAGCATCGGTGAGGAGATTATTGGTGAGTAAGTGCCGCTTGATAGCACTGTCGACGACACCTTCCATCACTTTGCTGATGATTGAGAGTAGGCTGATGGGGCGGTAATTGGCCGGATTGGATTTGTCCTGCTTTTGTGGACAGGACATACCTGGGCAATTTTCCACATTGTCGGGTAGATGCCAGTGTTGTAGCTGTACTGGAACAGTTTGGCTAGAGGTGCAGCTCGTTCTGGAGCAGAAGTCTTCAGCACTGCAGCCGGGATGTTGTGTATATGGACTTTCAAAAGGCATTTGATAAAGTACCACATAATGGACTTGTTAGCAAAATTAAAGCCCATGGGATTAAAGGGACAGTAGCAGCGTGGATACAAAATTGTCTGAGGGACAGAAGCAGAGAGTTGTAGTGAATGGTTGTTTTTCAGACAAGAGGGAAGTGTACAGTACTGTTCCCCAGGGGTCAGTATTAGGACCACTGCTCTTTTTGATGTATATTAATGATCTGGACTTAAGCATAGAGCGAATAGTTTCAAAGTTTGCAGATGATCCGAAACTCGGAAATGTAATAAACAATGTGGAGAATAGTAACAGAGTTTAGGAGGACATAGACAGACTGGTGAAAAAGGCAGATACATGGCAGATGAAATTTAATAGAGAGAAGTGTGAAGTGATATATTTTGGTAGGAAGAATGAGGAGAGGCAATATAAACTAAATGGTACAATTTTAAAGGGGGTACAGGAACAGTGGCTGTGTGTGTGCACAAATCTTTGATGATGGCAGGACAAGTTGAGAAGGCTGTTAAAAAAGCATATGGGATCCTGGGCTTTATTAATAGAGGCACAGAGTACAAATGCAAGGAAGTTATGCTAAACCTTTATAAAACACTGGTTAGGCCTCAGCTGGAGTATTGTGTTCAATTCTGGGCACCGCACTTTAGGAAGGATGTCAAGGCCTTAGAGAGGGTGCAGAGGAGATTTACTAGAATGAGGGACTTCAGTTATGTGGAGAGACTGGAGAAGCTGGGATTGTTCTCCTTAGAACAGAGAAAGTTAAGAGGAGATTCAATAGAGGTGTTCAAAATCATGAACGGTTTTGATAAAGTAAATAAGGAGAAACTGTTTCCAGTGGCAGAAGTGCCAGTAACCAGAGGACACAGATTTAAGGTGATCGTCAAAAGAACCAGAGGCGACATGAGGAAACATTTTTTAATGTAGTGAGTTGTTATGATCTGGAATGAGCTGCCTGAAAGGGCGGTGGAAGCAGATTCAATAATAACTTTCAAAAGGGAATTGGATAAATACTTGAAGGGGAAAAATTTGCCGGGCTATGGGGAAAGAGCAGAGGGAGTGGGACTAATTGGATAGCTCTTTCAAAGAGCTGGCACAGGCACGATGGGCCGAATGGCCCCCTTCTGTGCTGTATCATAGCAGTTTACTATGATACTATAAATATCAAGGACAGTGCTCGTCACTTTGACCAAACTGTGTGATGCATGTCTTGGCTAGGAGATTAACAAAAGGAAGAGTGGGTTATTTCAATATTGGGGTGGTTTATTGTGTAGGGAAGAGTGAAAAGTGAAGGGGGCAGAGGGAAGAGGGGAATCATTAGTGCTTCATGACTAATGTGGGGCTTCAGCGTTAATGAAGCGTTAATGAATTTTTGTCCATGCTCTTGAAATTACTCCCAGGAGTAATTTGGTTTATTGCACGGTAACACATAGATCCTGTGTTAATGGATTTTGGACTTGTTAAGAACTTCTTAAACCCTAATTAAAGGTGTTTATGGAACCGTGCCTTCTGGCTCACATTGTGCCAATGTTTTAAGGCAACAGGGAGAATTGGCAGAAGGGAAACTCAACTACTTCAGTCCACACAGCCGTGTACCGAGTCTCGCAATGCTGGGAGACGAAGAAGAGGAGGAGGAATTGCACAGATCGACCAGGGAAATCGAAGGCCGTAGGAGGAGGACAACCAGAATCCGATAGCGCCAACGTAATGCGCACGGAAAATGGCACAGCTACCACGCTCTCACTGTAGAGCAGTGAGTCAGCACTGGCTCAGTGGCCTCACTCTCAACTCTGAGTCAGAAGGTTCAAAGTCCCACTCCAGAGACTTGAGCACATGATCCAGGCTGATGCTCTAGTGCAGTACTGAGGGAGTGCTGCACTGTCGGAGGTGCCGCCTTTCAGATGAGACTTTGACCCGAGGCCCAGTCCGCCCTCTCAGGTGGACGTAAAAGATCCCACGGCCACTATTTGAAGAAGAGCAGGGGAGTTCTCCTCAATGTCCTATCCCTCAACCAACATCACTAATGTAATCTCCTCTCCTAACTTATCTTGTTTGCTCAGAACTACATGCAGTGAAGATGTGAGATCAGGTCTTCAGGTCAAAGAATAGAGAGAAAAAGAACTTGCATTTATGTGACATCTTTCAGGACATTCAAAGCGCTTTTGAAGTGTAGTCACTGTTGTAATGTAGGAAACGTGGCAGCCAATTTTTGCACAGCAAGATCCCACAAACAGCAATGAGATAAATGACCAGATCTTCTGTTTTTTTTGCGATGTTGCTGGAGGGATTGGCCAGGACACCAGGGCGAACTCCTCTGCTCTTCTTCAAAATAGTGTCATGGGATCTTTTATGTCCACTTGAGAGGGCAGACGGGGCCTCTGTTTAACGTCTCATCCGAAAGTCAGCACCTCCAACAGTGTAGCACTCCCTCAGTACTGCACTGGTGTGTCAATCTGGATTATGTGCTCAAGTCTTTGGAGTGGGACTTGACACAGTAATATCAGGGGTTGATCTCCCCCTCCTGTACTGCCAGCTCCTTAAGTGAGGGTTGTAGAATGGGTGCACCAAGCCAGAGGGGCTTAACCTCCTCCAGCCCTACAACCCTCCGAGATCTCCGCGCTCCTCCAATTCTGACCTCTCGGGCATCCCCGCAATCCATCACCCCTCCATTGGCGGCCGTGCCTTCAGCTGTTTAGCCCCTGAGCTCTAGAATTCCCTCCCAAAAGCCTCTCCGCCTCTCTCTCTCCTCCTTTAAGATGCTCCTTAAAACCTACACCGTTGACCAAACTTTTGGTCACCTGTCCTAATGTCTCCTTCTTTGGCTCGGAGTCAAATTTTGTCTCATAACGCTCCTGTGAAGAGCCTTGGGATGTTTTACTATGTTAACGATGCCTGTTGTTGTTGTTGTTGTTGTTGTTGTTGTTGCCGCAAGGGTGGTGTACAGCTCCGTTTTTTTTTTTTGCCCGACTGCTGTCTTGTGGTGGACCTGCTAAACCAAACTGTGCGCCCGTGTGATGTTTATCTCTCTCCTCTCCGGCAGATACGACTTCCTACTATAGCAAGAGGTGCCGGGCATCGAGCCGGCCAGCCATGACTCGGGCCAAGGGGACCTCAGTGTTTTCTTTCTCAATCACTCAGAAATGTAGTAAACAATGAGGAGGACAGTAACAGACTTCAGGAGGACAGAGACAGACTGATGAAATGGGCAGACACACGGCAGATGAAAATTAACAGAGAGGTGTGAAGTGATGCATTTTGGTAGGAAGAATGAGGAGAGGCAATATAAACTAAATGGTACAATTTTAAAGGGGGTGCAGGAACAGAGAGACCTGGGGGTGTGTGTACACAAATCATTGAAGGTAGCAGGACAGGTTGAGAAAGCTGTTAAAAAAGCATATGGGATCCTGGGCTTTATCACTAGAGGCATAGAGTACAAAAGCAAGGAAGTTATGCTAAACCTTTATAAAACACTGGTTAGGCCTCAGCTGGAGTATTCTGCCCAATTCTGGGCACCGCAGTTTAGGAAGGATGTCAAGGCCTTAGAGAGGGTGCAGAGGAGATTTACTAGAATGGTACCAGGGATGAGGGACTTCAGTTATGTGGAGAGACTGGAGGAGCTGGGATTGTTCTCCTTGGAACAGAGAAGGTTAAGAGGAGATTTGATAGAGGTGTTCAAAATCATGAAGGGTTTTGGTGGAGTAAATAAGGAGAAACTGTTTCCAGTGGCAGACGGGTCAGTAACCAGAAGGTGATTGGCAAAAGAACCCGAGGCAACATGAGGGAAAAATGTTTACGCAGCGAGTTGTGATGATCTGGAATGCGCTGCCTGAAAGGGCGGTGGAAGCAGATTCAATAATAACTTTCAAAAGGGAATTAAATAAATACTTGAAGGGGAAAAATATTGCAGGGCTATGGGGAAAGAGCAGGGGAATGGGACTAATTGGACGGCTCTTTCAAAGAGCCGGCACAGACACGATGGGCCGAATGGCCTCCTCCTGTGCTGTATCATTCTATGATTCTATGATAAGTGCTGCCACCAACTCACTTCCCAAGCTTTGCCACAATCTCGGCGCGCTCCTCGATGCTCTCAAACCTTCAAAGGAGATCCTTAGGAAATGCTGTTCCATTTCATTAGTGGGATTACTTCTGAAAGCTTGACCTCATTTAATCAAAGGGACAGCTCCATGAAGGGCTCTGGTGGGAGGGCTGTTCCCCGCTGAGATCTCCATAGCCCGCTCATTGCTTCTCCACTCTATCTTTCCAGAAACCTTTAACCCCTTCACCCGAGTCTCGCCTTGTCTGAGAAATCTCTCGACACAAGGTCAGGTTCAAACCACATCGTAACGGTCAGTGATGGAAACGAAACACTGTGGGTCAGTACCGGTCAGCGATGGGACAGGGGGAGCTCTACGGGTCAGTACCGGTCAGTGATGGGACAGGGGGAGCTCTATGGGTCAGTACTGGTCAGTGATGGGACAGGGGGAGCTCTATGGGTCAGTACCGGTCAGTGATGGGACAGGGGGAGCTCTACGGGTCAGTACCGGTCAGTGATGGGACAGGGGGAGCTCTATGGGTCAGTACCGGTCAGTGATGTGACAGGGGGAGCTCTATGGGTCAGTACCAGTAATGGGACAGGGGGAACTCAATGGGTCAGTACCCAGTGATGGGTCAGGGGGAACGCTATGGGTCAGTACTGGTCAGTGATGGGACAGGGGGATCTCAATGGGTCAGTACCAGTAATAGGACAGGGGGAACTCGATGGGTCAGTACCAGTAATGGGACAGGGGGAACTCTATGGGTCAGTACTGGTCAGTGTTGGGGGACAGGAGTCACGTGTAGACCAGACTGGGTAAGGGTGACAGGATCCCTTTTCTGAAGGACATTAGTGAGCCAGTTTGTGACAATCCGATAACTTTCATGGTCAATTTTTCTCAGCTGCCAGTCCGCAGATTACCAAATTTATTGAGTTCAATTTCACCACTCAAAATCATGGTGGGGTTTGAAGTCACGACCTCTAGTTTACTGGTCTAAGACCATAACCATTACACTACCGTACTCCAAGAGTTTGCTCCTTGCAGTTAAGTAATTCTTGATGTTAAGTTTCTATGCTAAGGGACAGCAGAGACACTCAGCTCAGGGGAGTTGCAGCATTGTAGGAGGTCTACAAGGTAAGAGAGAGAAGGGCCTAAATGGAGGGAGAGGAGGTCTTCATTATAAAGAAAGATTTGCATTTTAACAATGCTTTTCATGAGCTCAGGGCATCCCAAGGTGCAATTACAGCCAATGAAGTACTTTTGAAGTGTATTCACTGTTGTAATGTAGGAAATGCAGCTGCCAATTTGAGCACAACAAGATCCCACAAACAGCATTGAGATAATGACCAGATAATCTGCTTTTAGTGATGTTGGTTGAGGGATCAATATTGGCCAGGAGACCAGGGAGAGCTCCCCTGCTTTTTTTTGAAATAACACCGTGGGATCGCTGAGAGGGCAGATGGAGCCTTGGTTTAGCATCTCATCCAAAAAACTACACCTCCGACAATGCAGCACTCCCTCGGTACTGCACTGGGAGTGTCAGCCTGGCTTACATGCTCGGGTTGCAAACCTTCTAACTCAGAGCGAGTGTACTACCCACTGAGCCACAGCCGTCTCCCTCTGTTCCCTGACCTCGGCTACGGCCTGCCTAACACCATCTTCAACATGGCGGTTCCAGGATCTTACCTGGGCCCTGCTTCCTTCACCCCATGTTGGTGTTTGCAGTGGGGATGAGACGCCAATTCGGGAGCAAAAATCCAGCCCCGTGTGTTCAAAGGGTTCCCAATTTTTAGAGTGCCTCCATCAGAGGGATCTCCATCAGAGGGATCTCCATAAGAGGGATCTCCATCAGAGGGATCTCCATAAGAGGGATCTCCATCAGAGGGATCTCCATCAGAGGGAACTCCATCGGAGGGATCTCCATCGGAGGGATCTCCATCAGAGGGATCTCCATCAGAGGGATCTCCATAAGAGGGATACTCCGCTGCTTGCACCAAGTCCTGTTCACCCATCACCCCTGTGCTCGCTGACCTACATTGGCTCCAGGTCCGAAAATGCCTCGATTTTAAGATCCTCCTCCTTGTTTTCAAATCTCTCCACAGCCTCGGCCCTCCCTACCTCTGTAACCTCCTCCAGCCCTACAAGTTGTTGATGCTGTTGTTAAGACTTCCTCTTTAAAAATACGATCCTGTTGCCGAGATTCCTTTTCAAAGGTTTAACGTGTAACTGTCTCTTTGCTAACGGTCAGAAAGGTTAACAGACAGAGTCGGAGGGTTCAAGCTGATTGCTGCAGGGTGGATGCACAATGTTCACTGCTTCTGGCATTAACTCCCTCCCCCGGCCCCTGACCCCCACAGCAAAAAAGCCCACCCCTCCCCGCGGAGAGGTGACCTTTACATGCCTGCCGACGCGCTCCGGCTCCCCGGGAAGCCCAACATGTCTGGCCGAGACTCGAGCGTCTCGCAAAAACCCTCGAGGGTTTGCCCGAGGGGGCCCGGCGTATTAGCGATCTGATTAACCCGAGGTCTCCGATCGAGCGGGGGAGGGAGACTAATTTAAACTCCGTTTCACGTCAGTCAGTCCAGCTGTGAGCCCGTTGACCTTTCCAGAGGTTAACTGGGATTAAACGAACGTCCAAATGTTGAGACTGTGTCAGTTTTCTCGCGGGAACGCACAAAGGACGGAGCCCCGGGGCTCTGTGACCATGACCAATCCGTGAGTTTACTCTGGGGATGCGTGGGGCGGTCGACATTTATTGCCCGTCCCTAGTTGCTCTTGAGAAAGTTTGAGATGACTAAGTGGCACAGAGGGCAGTTAAGAGTCAGTCACGTTGGTGTGGGGACTGGAGTCACATAAATTGGGTAAGGACGGCAGGTTTCCTTCCCTAAAGGAGATTACTGGGTCTTCACGATAATTCGACAGCCTCGTAATCACTTTTACTGACACCAGAGTTTAATTTAAAGATTCTTTTGAACTGAGTTCAATCCTACCTCTTTGACCGAGCTTTTGGTCACCTCTCTTTACGTGGCTCGGTGTCAAATTTTGTTTGATAATCACTCCTGCGAAGCGCCTTGGGACGTTTTACATCATTAAAGGTGTTGTATCAATGCAAGTTGTTGTTGTTGTTGATGAGTTGAAACTCAAACTGAACACGGTGGGATTTAAACTCACGTTCTATTGGATTACTAGTCCAGTAACCTAACCACTACACTACTCATCCCAGTGACAGTGGGAAACACACTCCACGAACAGGCAACCAATTGTATGTAGCGTTTTTGCGATTTCTCTCTCTCTCTCTCTCTCTCTCTCGCGGTCTCTTTGGCGGTGATTTTAACCTTAGCCGCCCGGTTTCCGCTGGCGAGCAGACGGTTAAAATCGCCCAGGTCTCTTACCCTCACCCGGTGCCGCTGGAAGCTGACCTTTGGCCCGCTCCCCTGCTCAGGCAACAAGGACACCTGCCCAAAGCCAGCCGAGGTCCTATTTGACACGTGCCTGACCGGTCCTGATGATGTCGTCGGGACCCGACTGTGATTTTAACTGGCCGACCCGAGCGGGGGGGGAGGGGTAGCAGTGTGTATCCAGCTGGGCCCAACCCAACGAGGAAAAGGATCGGGGGGGGGGGGGGGGGGTGGGGAGGGGGGCGTCATATAGAGGCCCCCCTCCAAAAAAAAAAGGCACCTTTTAATTGCCTCCCCGTTGCAATCTGGTCCCTCCACTCCCCTTCCTGATCACGGAGACGCTCGCCGGGCGGTGTGGGAGCTTTACCCACCACTCACCCGGTCTCAACGGGCATCTCCGGCCCACACAAATATCCACCGATTCATAGGAACAGGAGGAGGCCATTTAACCGCCATTCAATTAGATCATGGCTGATCTGTATCTTAACTCCATCTATCCGCCCTGGTTCCGTAACCCTTAATACCCTTTTAGCCCCATTATCATTCTGGTGAATCTGCGCTGCACCCCCTCCAAGGCCAATACATCCTTCCTGAGGTGCGGTGCCCAGAGCTGAATGCCTGGTGGCATTCTGTTGCTGCCGCGCATGGGTTTCGAACTGACACCAAAACTCGCCCGCCCAAAAGTGGCCGGTGGTTACAAGCGGGGCCTTGTTCTCCGTTAGCTGAGTTCGCCTGCCCTGCCATGTTCTTCGGTAAACTGGCTGTTCTTTGCCAAGTCCGCTGCCCTTGCTCGGAAGGACCCTTGCAGCAAAATAAATGGGCCGTCCCCCGATCCCTGTGCTGGTGTTGCTCTCCAGCTGCAGGTCTGGTTCCAGGAGATGGCACAGTTGGTCAGTTGGCAAGTCGTTGTGACAAAACAGAAAGAAAAGAAGGAAAGGGGGGGAGGGAGAAAGAACGAACTTGCATTGATATAGCACTTTTCATCTCAGGACATCCCAAAGCGCTTTACAGCCAATGAAGTATTTTTGAAGTGTAGTCACTGTTGTGATGTAGGAAACGCGGCAGCTGATTTGAAGAATAACATTGTCACGTGAGATTCTGGAGTTGTACCCCAATAAAAGACGGAGCCTTTAGGAAAGGAGGGGGAATGGCAACAAACCTGACCAATCCACACAAGCCGCCACACAGATATACTTAAGCTCTAAGTTCGAATGTAGCACTTAGAAAGACCAGATGGTTTTTATTGGTGTGCTCACTAATCATTTTTTTATATTTATATGTTTAGAATGTTACACGTGGTGTTGCTCATAGTCAGCTGATGAATATAAAACTCATTCCACTTAGTGGCCAGAGCTTGCAACTACAGGTGATGTGACAATATCGACTGGTAAATGTTGACATAGAAATTTACAATGGGGAACGTTGGCACCTAAGTGTGAACAAAACTTGTGACAGCAGGAAGTAAGGTTTGTGGACAGGAAGGGTGCGCTTCGCATTAGAGTTTTAATGCTGTGTAGATAAAATTTAATGTTTATAAAACGTGTTAAGTCCAAGATAAGGGAAGCTAGTGGAGGATTATCGAGCTGCAGTGACACATTGGAGCACAATGGTGACTCTTCCCCCTATGGGATTATCTCAGTGTTCGTGCTGGCTGATTCTCCTTGAATCCTCTCTCCTCTGGATCCTGACAAGGAGCTCAGCTTTCCAAACGAAGCAGAAAATCAAAGCTTTGGAGGTGTATATCAGTTCCCTTATTCACCTGAGATACTGGGTTGATATCCAGCGGAAAGCTCTTGTCCACACAGAATGAGCCTTAGGCTTAGTGGTAGCATTCCTGCCTTTGTAGCAGAAAGTGAAGGGTTCAAACCCCACTCCAGCTAATCCCACCAAGTAGAGACTAGAATATGGTCTCTAAATGCTTAGCTGAGTGGGGGAATTGTGCCCGATGGGTGTGATTAGTATACATTCAATTCCCTTTTGTAAGTTATTATTGAATCTGCTTCCACCACCCTTTCAGGCAGCGCATTCCAGATCATAACAACTCGCTGCGTAAAAAAATGTTTCCTCATCTCCCCTCTGGTTCTTTTGCCTCTTAACTTAAATCTGTGTCCTCTGATTACCGACCCTTCTGCCACTGGAAACAGTTTCTCTTATTGACTCTGTCAAAACTGTTCATGATTTTGAACACCTCTATTAAATCTCCCCTTAACCTTCTCTGCTCTAAGGAGAACAATCCCAGCTTCTCCAGTCTCTCCACATAACTGAAGTCCCTCATCCCTGGTACCATTCTAGTAAATCTCCTCTACACCCTCTCTAAGGCCTTGACATCCTTCTGAAAGTGTGGTTCCCAGAATTGGACACGATACTCCAGCTGAGGCCTAACCAGTGATATATAAAGGTTTAGCATAACTTCCTTGCATTTGTACTCTACGTGCGAGACTTGAGTTAGGACCTGCCCTGGGGCAGAACACAACACAACGAACAGACAGATTCACTGGAGACTGCAGGGAGTAACTACCGGGCAGACTGATGCCTTGAAAGGCAGGAAGAGTCAAGAGTGTAAGGAGGAGATAAAAACAGAAAATGCTGGAGAAGCTCAGCAAGTGAGGCAGAATCTGTGGAGATAGAAACAGAGTTAACGTTTCAGGTCGAAGACCTTTTGTCAGAATTGGAAAATGTTAGAAGAGTTAAAGTTTTTGAGCAAGTACAGAGCCAGGGAAAGGGGGGAGGGGGGAGGAAAGAACAAAAGGGACGGTCTGTGATAGGGTGGAGGGCACGAGTGATTAAATGACAAAAGGGATGATAGTGCAAGGCAAGGAAGGTGGTAATGGGACAGGTTAAGAAACAGAAGATTGATCAGGAGTAGCTGTAAATGGCAGCAGCAGAACTATTACCAGCACGCGCTGACTGAAAAATCAGTGTTAAGTCCAGAAGGTTGTGAAGTGCCTAAACGAAAGATGAGGTGCTGTTCCTCGAGCTTACGTTGAGCTTCATTGTAAGATTGTAAACTATTTTACAAGTTATAGTCCAGCAATTTTATTTTAAATTCACAAGCTTTTGGAGGCTTGTGAATTTAAAATAAAATTGCTGGACTATAACTTGGTGTTGTAAAATAGTTTACAATTGTCAACCCCAGTCCATCACCGGCATCTCCACTTCATTGTAAGAGGGAGCTTTCATCCTGTTTGCTGAAGCACTGTTTCATTCGAATCATTCGAAGAAAGATAACCTTCTCTCGCCATCTCTGATTCCCCCGAGTGTATACGTGAGGCCAGCTCTGCCTTGTGAATGCATAGCTGCAGGATTACAAACACATTAGCAACAAAAAAAGGAGAGAGAGAAATTAAACCAGAGAAGCTGGCAATTGCCTGTTTCCTCCCATTTCTCCAAGGGATCAGTGAAAGGGCAGTTTGAACAGATTTCATCAGATAACAAGGACTGTGGATATTTATCTGTGCTTCTTAAGGTATCTTTAGGATGTAACATAAGAGGAGGTGGCGGAAAGGACGAATTATTGATCATATTAAAGGATAAAGGCAGAGGTGATATACCTTTAGTTCCCCAGAGACAGGCAGCCCGCACTCTGCAAATATATCCCTGGTGCTTTAGTATAGATTTACATAGAATGTACAGCACAGAAACAGGCCATTCGGCCCAACAGGTCTATGCTCCACTCGAGCCTCCTCCCTCCCTACTTCATCTCACCCTATCAGCATGTCCTTCTATTCCTTTCTCCCTCATGTGTTTATCCAGCTTCCCCTTAAATGCATCTATGTTATTCACCTCAACCACCCCATGAGGTAGCAAAGTTTCTCCTGAATTCCCCATTGGATTTATTAGTGACTATCTTATATTTATGGCCTCTAGTTCTGGTCTCCCCCACAAGTGGAAACATCTTCTCCACATCTACCCAATCAAACCCTTTCATAATCTTAAAGACCTCTATCAGGTCACCCCTCAGTCTTCTCTTTTCTAGAGAAAAGAGCCCCAGCCTGTTCAGCCTATTTTTTCTCACATCCAATCTTTCTGTCTCCCGTTGTTTTAGCCTTTGATTCCACCCCCTTTACATACTCCATGCCGAGACTCCAGCGCCGCTACTGAGGGGATTGGGGCACTGTCTGTTGGAGGAGACCAGTTAAACCCGGGCCCTGTCTGCCCTCTTCAGGTGCTTGTGAAAGTTCAAGGAAGTCCTCCTGGTGTCCTGGCCAACATTTCTCCCTCATCCAACGTCAGAAGAAGAAGAAAAGCATCGTTTGCTGGTTATTCATCTCACTTGCTGTTTGTGGGATCTTGCTGTGCGCAAATTGGCTGCCGCGTCCACCCCGCGTTTAGGAGTGCGGTAGCCCAGTGGTTGTGGTACGGGGTTGTGAGTTCAAATCCCACTCATGGCAAATTATCAAATTGAAATTGTGGCCTTGCACCAGAAAAATCATCATAGAAGCTTCCAGACTGTCGTAAGAATCCAACTTATTTGCTAACGTCCTTCTGGGAAGGGAACCTAACACCCTTACCTGGTCTTTTAAAAAATAGTATTTCTCGGGATGTGGGCGTCGCTGGCGAGGCCGGCATTTATTGCCCATCCCTAATTGCCCTTGAGAAGGTGGTGGTGAGCCGCCTTCTTGAACCGCTGCAGTCCGTGTGGTGACGGTTCTCCCACAGTGCTGTTAGGGAGGGAGTTCCAGGATTTTGAGGGTGGACCTTTTTGAATCGCTGCATTCTACACTCTTTGTAGTGATTTGATACAACTAGAGTAACTTGCCAGGCCACTCCAGAGGGCAGTTAAGAGTCAACCACGTTGGTGTGGGACTGGAGTTACATATAGGCCCAGACCGGGTAAGGACGGCAGGTTTCCTTCCCTAAAGGGCATTGGAGAACCAGTTGGGTTTTTGCAATAATCCAATTTCAGCTTTACGGTCACTTTTACTGATGGCAGCTTTTTATTTCCAGATTTTTAAAAAACTGAGTTCAAATTCTCAAACTGCCCCTGGTTGGATTTGTACTCACGTTCTCTGGATTATGAGTCCAGTAACACAACCACTACATTATCATAATCCATCGCCTGGCCTACACGCAACTCTTAATGCCTTTGGGGCGTCTAGAGATGGACAACAAGAGCTGCATTGCTGGTGTCGCCCACATGCCAAGAACTAATGGCGCCTGGGCTCGTTCCACGGAAGGCATCAGAGGCCCAACTGAGCCGCGCACGCCAAGGTAGTCCTGAGTTCAATCCCCTGGGTTGCGCTGTGTTAACTCATCTCAGCTAGAGCCACAGAGGGGGGAAGAGCAGAATGCCAGATCGCAACTCCAGCAGATTTTGCACTGAATTGGACAGAACCGTGATGCCCCCCGCAGTCGAACAGCCGACTGTCACTCTCTCACTCACTGGGAACCAATTTGAATGAACGGCCATTTGGACATAGGAGCTGGCGCCCAGATTTGCACGCGCATTAATGATGTGCCCAAGTATGTGCCCCTCAGTGCCTCTCTCTCCATTCATGAATCTGTTTGCTGTGGTGCCTGAGTGGTTGCTGTCTCCCAGACAGTAAAGGGTTAACTGTTCTCTCTGCCAGTGGGTAGATCACCCAATGAAACTGAACAAAGAGCTTGTCTCTCCAGCCATGAGCGTTCCGAGTTCAAGGTAAGACATGTCTGTGGATGTAATTAAAGTCGGGAGACAGACAATCAGAAAAAGTTGAATTTCTTTTCAGTGAAGTCCTGTCAGTTTCTATCTCACAGATTCTCCACCTGTTCCTTTGTTATCTCCAGACTCGACGATTCCAAAGTTCGCCAGGCCGGCCTCCCCTTCTTCCACCCTCCGTAACCTTGAGCTCATCCAAAACTTTGCTGCCCGTATCCAAACTCGCACCAAGTCCTGTTCTCCCATTATCCCCGTGCTCGCTGACCTACCTTGGTTCCCGGTCCGGGAATGCCTTGATTTTAAAATTCTCGTCCTTGTTTTCAAGTTATACCTAGTTGGGGACGGTAGCATAATCGTTATGTTACTAGACTAGTAATCTAGAGGCCTGGACTGATAATCTGGAGATATGAGTTCCAATCCTGCGACTGGCAGCTGGGAACTTAAATTCAGTTAATTAAATAAAATCTGGAATTAAAATACTAGGTTCAGTAATGGTGGCCATGAAACTACTGGATTGTTGTAAAAACCCATCTGGTTCATGAATGCCCTTTAGGGAAGGAAACCTGCCGTCCTTACCCGGTCTGGCCGATATGTGACTCCAGACCCACAGCAATGTGGTTGATTCTTAACATTTTTTTTATTCGTTCATGGGATGTGGGCGTCGCTGGCGAGGCCGGCATTTATTGCCCATCCCTAATTGCCCTTGAGAAGGTGGTGGTGAGCCGCCTTCTTGAACCGCTGCAGTCCGTGTGGTGACGGTTCTCCCACAGTGCTGTTAGGAAGGGAGTTCCAGGATTTTGACCCAGCGATGATGAAGGAACGGCGATATATTTCCATGTCGGGATGGTGTGTGATTTGGAGGGGAACGTGCAGGTGGTGTTGTTCCCATGTTCCTGCTGCTCTTGTCCTTCTAGGTGGTAGAGGTTGCGGGTTTGGGAGGTGCTGTCGAAGAAGCCTTGGCGAGTTGCTGCAGTGCATCCTGTGGATGGTACACACTGCAGCCACAGTGCGCCAGTGGTGAAGGGAGTGAATGTTTAGGGTGGTGGATGGGGCGCCAATCAAGCGGGCTGCTTTGTCCTGGATGGTGTTGAGCTTCTTGAGTGTTGTTGGAGCTGCACTCATCCAGGCAAGTGGAGAGTATTCCATCACACTCCTGACTTGTGCCTTGTAGATGGTGGAAAGGCTTTGGGGAGTCAGGAGGTGAGTCACTCGCCGCAGAATACCCAGCCTCTGACCTGCTCTTTTAGCCACAGTATTTATATGGCTGGTCCAGTTAAGTTTCTGGTCAATGGTGACCCCCAGGATGTTGATGGTGGGGGATTTGGCGATGGTAATGCCGTTGAATGTCAAGGGGAGGTGGTTAGACTCTCTCTTGTTGGAGATGGTCATTGCCTGGCACTTGTCTGGCGCGAATGTTACTTGCCACTTATGAGCCCAAGCCTGGATGTTGTCCAGGTCTTGCTGCATGCGGGCTCGGACTGCTTCATTATCTGAGGGGTTGTGAATGGAACTGAACACTGTGCAATCATCAGCGAACATGCCCATTTCTGACCTTATGATGGAGGGAAGGTCATTGATGAAGCAGCTGAAGATGGTTGGGCCTAGGACACTGCCCTGAGGAACTCCTGCAGCAATGCCCTGGGGCTGAGATGATTGGCCTCCAACAACCACTACCATCTTCCTTTGTGCTCGGTATGACTCCAGCCACTGGAGAGTTTTCCCCCTGATTCCCATTGACTTCAATTTTACTAGGAGTCCTTGGTGCCACACTCGGTCAAATGCTGCCTTGATGTCAAGGGCAGTCACTCTCACCTCACCTCTGGAATTCAGCTCTTTTGTCCATGTTTGGACCAAGGCTGTAATGAGGTCTGGAGCCGAGTGGTCCTGGTGGAACCCAAACTGAGCATCGGTGAGCAGGTTATTGGTGAGTAAGTGCCGCTTGATAGCACTGTCGACGACACCTTCCATCACTTTGTTGATGATTGAGAGTGGACTGATGGGGCGGTAATTGGCCGGATTGGATTTGTCCTGCTTTTTGTGGACAGGACATACCTGGGCAATTTTCCACATTGTCGGGTAGATGCCAGTGTTGTAGCTGTACTGGAACAGCTTGGCTAGAGGCGCAGCTAGTTCTGGCCTCTGAAATAGCCTAGCAAACCACTCAGTTATACAATCCTGCTACAAAAAAGCCACACAGACTGCAGCGGTTCAAGAAAGCAGCTCACCACCACCTTCTCAAGGGGCAATTAGGGATGGGCAATAAATGCCGGCCTCGCCTGCGACATCCCATGAATCCTTATCTCTGTGACCTCCTCCAGCCCGACAACCCTCCGAGATCTCTGCGCTCCTCCAATTCTGGCCTCTTGCGCATCCCTGATTTTAATCGCTCCACCATTGGCGGCCGTGCCTTCAGCTGCCGAGGCCCTAAGCTCTGGAATTCCCTCCCTAAACCTCTCCGCCTCTCTACCTCTCTCTCCTCCTTTAAGACGGTCCTGAAAACCTACCTCTTTTCCCAAGCTTTTGGCCACCTGTCCTAATAGTATGTGGCTCGGAGTCAGATTTTGTCCGATTTCGCTCCTGTGAAGCGCCTTGGGACGTTTTACTGTGTTAAAGGCGCTATATAAATGCAAGTTGTTGTTGTTGTTCCATCCACAGGAGTCTGGCTACGCTTTTACGGAGGGTCCCGGGGAACAGGTATTGATTAATGAGAAACATGGATATTTAAAAGGGCTGGAGCCTGTCCCCAGGGTATGACTTTAAAAAGGGAGGGAAACCTGAATTAAAACTCAGACATGGGACTGAATACCTTCTATAATTTAGACTCTCCTTCAATCACTATTGTTAGGGCACTCATTGCCTGTCTTTCAGTGTTAAAAAGAAAAAGAAAGAACTTGCATTTATATAGCGCCTTTCACAGCCTCAGGGCATCCAACAGCCAGTGAAGAACTTCTAAAGTGTAGTCATAGAATCATAGAAAGGTTACAGCACGGAAGGAGGCCATTCAGCCCATCGAGTCCGTGCCGGCTCTATACAAGAGCAATCCAGCTAGTCCCACTCCCCCGCCCTATCCCCGTAGCCCTGCAAATTTTTTCCTTTCAAATACTTATCCAGTTCTTTTTTGAAGGCCATGATTGTATCTGCGTCCACCATCCCCTCGGGCTGTGCATTCCAGATCATAACCACTCGCTGTGTAAAATACGAATACAGGCCGGGTCGACCAAATCTCTCCTCATACGATAATCGTGACATCCCAGGAATCAGTCTGGTGAACCTTCGCTGCACTCCCTCTATGGCAAGTATATCCTTTCTTAGGTAAGGAGATCAAAACTGCACACAATACTCCAGGTGTGGTCCCACCAAGGCCCTGTATAACTACAGTAAGTCATCCTTGCTCCTGTACTCAAATCCTCTTGCAATGAAGGCCAACATACCATTTGCCTTTTGAAAGTCCATGTACACCACATCAACTGCATTGCTCTCATCTGCTCTTTGTTGTTACCTCATCAAAAATCTCTATCAAGATAGTTAAACACGATTTGCCTTTAACAAATCCGTGCTGGCTTTCCCTAATTAATCCACACTTGTCCAAGTGACTGCTAATTCTGTTCTGGATTATCATTTCTAAAAGTTTCCCCACCCCCCAGGTTAAACTGAATGGCCTATAGTTGCTGGGTTTATCCTTACACCCTTTTTTGAACAAGGGTGTAACATTTGCAATTCTCCAGTCCTCTGGCACCACTCCCCCCCTATCTAAGGATGTTTGGAAGATTATGGCCAGTACCTCTGCAAATTCCATCCTTACTTCCCTCAGCAACCTAGGATGCATCCCATCCGGACTGGGTGACTTATCTACTTTAAGTACAGTCAGCCTTTCTAGTACCTCTTCTTTATCAATTTTTAGCCCATCCAGTATCTCAACTATATCTTCCTTTACTGAGACTCTGGCAGCATCTTCTTCCTTGATAAAGACAGATGTAAAGTACTCATTTATTACCTCGGCCATGCCCTCTGCCTCCATGAGTAGATCTCCTTTTTGGTCCCTAATCTGTCCCACCCCTCCTCTTACTACTCGTTTACTGTTTACGTGCCTTTCGAAGACTTTTGGATTCCCTTTTATGTTGGTTGTCAGTCTATTCTCAGACTCTCTCTTTGCCCCTCTTATTTCCTTTTTCACTTCCCCTCTGAACTTTCTATTTTTAGTCTGGTTCTCACTTGTGTTATCAATCTGACGTCTGTCATACGCCCCTTTTTTCCACTTCATCTTACTCTCTCTCTCTCTCTTTTGTCATCCAGGGAGCTCTAGCTTTAGTTGCCCTACCTTTCCCTCTCTTGGGAATGTACTTGGACTGTACTCGAACCATCTCCTCCTTAAAGGCCACCCATTGTTCAATTACAGTTTTGCCTGCCAATCTTTGATTCCAATTTACCCGGGCCAGATCTGTTCTCGTCCCATTGAAATTGGCCCTCCTCCAATTGAGTATTTTTAATTTAGAGTGGTCCATGTCCTTTTCCATAGCTATTCCAAACCTTAAGATACTATGATCGCTGCTCCCTAAATGCTCTCCCACTGACACTTGGCCCGCCTCATTCCCCAGAACCAAATCGAGCAATGCCTCCTTCCTCGTTGGGCTGGAAACATACTGGTTAAGAAAGTTCTCCTCAACACACTTCAAAAATTCCTCCCCCTCTGTGCCCCTTATATTATTATTGTTATCCCAGTCTAGATTAGGATAGTTGAAGTCTCCCATTATCACTACTCGATGGCTTTTGCACCTCCCTGTAATTTCTCTGCAAATTTGTTCCTCTACATTCTTCCCACTAGTTGGTGGCCGAAAGAATACGCCCAGTAGTGTAATGGCACGTCTGTTGCTTCTTAACTCAAATCAAATAGATTCTGTCCTTGTCCCCTCCAGGACATCCTCTCTCTCCAGTACTCCAATATTCTCCTTAATCAATACTGCCACCCCCACCTCCACACTCCTTTCTTTCCCTATCTTTCCTGAACACCAGGAATATTTAGTACCCAATCCTGCCCTTTTTTGAGCCAGGTCTCTGTTATCGCCACGGCATCATATTCCCATGTGGCTATTTGCGCCTGCAGCTCACCAACCTTGTTTACCACACTTCGTGCGTTTACACACATGCACTGCAAACCAGTCTTAGACTCTCTTGCACTCTCTCTTAGTCTGATCCCACCTAATACCCTACTATTTCTTACTCGAGTGCTATCTTTCTCTCCCAATCCTTTGTGCACCTTGTTTCTCCTTTCCAATGAGAAAGCTGGACTGACCTTGTTACTGGTCCATATTTTAATTCCCTTAATCCTTGCCAAAAGTTTGCCTTCACATCACTTTGATGTTGGTGGCTTAACCTCCCTACGCGGACATTGGTCCCAGCTCCGATGAGGTGCAACCCATTCAGCCTGTACAGGTCCCACCTCCCCCAGAACTGGCCCCAGTGCTCCAGGAATCTAAAGCCCTCCCTCCTGAACCATCCTTCCTAGTCACTGTTGTAATGTAGAGAAACACAGCAGCAAATTTCTGCCAACAGTAAGGTCCCACAATGAGATAATGACCAGATCATCTGTTTTAAGTGTTGGTTGAGGGGTAAATATGGGCCAGGACACTGAGGAGAACTCCCCTACTTTTCTTCAAATAGTGCTGTGGGATCTTTTACGTCTGCCCTTCCGTCTGTCTTTCCGTCTGTCTGTCCATCCATCCATCCATCCATCTATCTTTCTTTCTTTCCTCAGCTCCTCAGTAACATTCCAAATTCTCTTAGTTGATCTTGAAAATAGTCAGTGTGAAACACACCCGGTAAGATCATAATCCAAAGAACAGTTCAGGGATCCCAAGTGTGTAGGAATTATGAACACTAAATATCCTGCACAATGTGTGAGAAATATTGCATTGGAAAACTCTGAAATGTACGTGTGTCAGTTGAAGGATATCAGATCGTCCACCCTTTCACCAGCACTGGAAATTTACATCTACATCCAAGGTTTCTTACCTTTGTTTTACATTTGGAGTTGGGATGTGGGTGACACTGGCAATTTCAGAGTTTTCTATGGCGAGATTTGAACCCACAGCTTTAGGGTTGCTGGTGCAGTTTCATTAAAGATAGGCTACTTTAGGGACATGGGAATAGAACCATAGAATCATAGAAAAGATATAGCACAGAAGGGGGCCATTCGGCCCATCGTGTCCACGTCGGCTTACGAATAGGAGGAGGCCATCTTGCCCCTCGAGCCATTCAGTTAGATCATGGCTGATCTGTACCTCAACTCCATTTGTTCCATATCCCTTGATACCCTTACCTAACAAAAATCTACCGATCTCAGTCTTGAAGGCTCGAGTTGTCATAGAAACATAGAAAATAGGAGCAGGAGTAGGCCATTCGGCCCTTCGAGCCTGCTCTGCCATTCAATGTGATCATGGCTGATCCTCTATCTCAATACCATATTCCCGCTCTCTCCCCATACCCCTTGATGCCTTTTGTGTCTAGAAATCTATCTAGCTCCTTCTTAAATATATTCAGTGACTTGGCCTCCACAGCCTTCTGTGGTAGAGAATTCCACAGGTTCACCACCCTCTGAGTGAAGAAATTTCTCCTCATCTCAGTCCTAAATGTCCTACCCCGTATCCTGAGACTGTGACCCCTCGTGCTGGATATGTCCCAGCATCCACAGCCTTTTCGGGGAGAGAATTCCACATTTCTACTACGTTTTACAGAAGATGCCTAAATATAAGATAGTCACTAATAAATCCAATAAGGATTTCAGGAGAAACTTCTTTACCTAGAAAGTGGTTAGAATGTGGAACTCACCACCACTGGAGTGGTTGAGGCAAATAGCATGGATGTATTCAAGGAGAAGCTAGACAAACACCATGAGGGAGAAAGGAATGGAAGGCTATGCTGATCGGGTGAGATGAAGTAGGGAGGGAGGAGGCTCGTGAGGAGCATAAACACCGGCATAGATCAGTTGGGCCGAATGGCCTGTCTCTGTGCTGTAATTTTCTGTGCAATGCAATGTAATTCTATGTAACAGTCCTACAGAACCCAATCTAAAATATATTGGGGCCCAAAATCGGCAGCCCTCTTGGTGCCCTCCCTCTGTGAAATCCCACCGGGTGAATTATTAGGTCAATATTGAGCCGAAATAGTGAGGTAATCCTTCCACTTTATAAAGCATTGGTGCGACCGCACTTAGAATACCATGTGGAGTTCTGGTCACCGCAGTACAGAAAGGGTAGTGCAGCTATTGAAAGGATACAGGAGAGAGCACCCAGAAAGACTCAGCTGATGGAGGGATTGGATTATGAAGGAGTGATTCCATAAATTGGGCATCTTCTCACTGGAAAAGCGAAGGCTGAGAGGTGATCTGATTGCTGTTTTTGGGATTCTAAAGGGTCGGGATAATGTCGACCGTGACAGGCTGGTTCACCTTGTCCAGAACAGTAGAAACAGAGGACACGGCCTGCGCTCGAAGCGGGGGGTAAACTCAAAACTAATCTGCGGAAACAATATTTCAGTGAGCGAGTGGTCAATCTATGGAACAGGCTCCCTGGGGAGATGGTGGAAGGAGTTCGTATTGATTCATCCAAATGCAGATGAGGTAGATTTAGTTCAGAAATGAACATTTAGGGGATACAGTAATTTGAGACATGACCGGTGGTGAGTGTAACAGGCTTGTGAGGAACAGGTGACTTTGGACGTATGGTTCCCAAAGCTCTCCAGACCTCACCTCATGTCTGTTGTAGACTAATTGATGGAGATTGATTGCTATGATTAGTCAACAACTCCATTATCGATGTTTCATGCAACTACCAGGATGGTAGAAGGCGAACTGGATGGATCTTGGTCTTTTTTTGTCCAGCAACTCCAGAAGGCCAAAAATTATTCCAAGACCTGAATACAATTGATGAAGGTCAGTGGCAGAGGTCCTTGGGATGGCGAGGGAGGGCACCCGGACATTTAAAGTGTGCCTGCTATGTATTTATGTTCTCACTGAGCGTATCACGGCAGTGACTCCATATTGGGGGGGGGTCTTTCAACTGCCCTCAGTGTCCCTGGGCTAGCGAAGCGAGAAGCAGGAAGAATTCTCACTCCACTCACCCCATTAATGGAAGCTGCGACTGTCTGGTTGTCGGCTGGCACGATTGCGATTTCATCTGCGGTGGAATAGCCTTCTGAATTCACTGACCCAGATCAGGGACTGCGGCCCCTCGCAGGGAAGCACTCACTTTTGGGCCCATTTACTTCAGGAAGCTCCAAGGGAGAAGGAAGCGAGGAAAATAGAAAGCAAAAGTAATCGCCTTCCTACGTGAGTTAAGTTATTGGTTCAGGAGGCCAGATTCCAAGTAATGTCATTGAGGCTCTAAATTCAAGTATAAGCTGCTTCCCGTCATCTGCACTTAATCAATTCTGTTCCATTAATTAATTGTAAAAAGAGTTGTGAGAAACACAGGATCTGTTTTCACACACAGTTGCCTCAGTGCAGATCGATCCCCAAGGAGTGAGATTTAATTCCTGTATATTGTTAGGCGACAGGTTGGAAAGTGTTTTTTCCCCCTCCCCAGCAGAGGAAGCATTTGCCAAACAGCAAAGGCAGATTTTATTTGTCCGGGGAGAGAGGGGAAGAATTAACTCGGTAATGGCTTAACGTCAAGTGGCAGCACCTGGGGTGGACATGTAAATCTGCGATGTTGCCGTGGGAACCGGTTGCTGATCTTCCAGCTCAAGTACATGAATGCTGCAAGCATCAAATTACATCAGCTCATGGGTCCTGCCGTCAAGGCAGCTTCTTACTCCACTTTCACTCCCTGTTCCTGTCTCATGTTCTGGGAGCAACAGCCCTCCATATGGCTATCCCTCCGTATGCCTATCTCCCTGTACGACTATCCCTCCGTATGACTATCCTTCTTTATGATTATCCCTCCGTACGACTATCCCTTCGTACGACTATCCCTCTGTACGTTTGGGGAAGCTTTTAGAAACGATAATCTGGGACAAAATTAATAGTCACTTGGACAAGTTTGGATTAATAAAGGAAAGCCAGCACGAATATATTAAAGGCAAATCATGGTTTAACTAACCTGATAGAGTTTATTGATGAGGTAACAGAGAGTGTCGATGAGGGCAATGTGGTTGATGTGACGTATATGGACTTTCAAAAAGTGTTTGATAATGTGCCACATAATAGGCTTGTCATCAAAATTGAAGCACATGGAATAAAAGGTGCAGTGGCAGCATGGATACGAAATTGGCTAAGGGACAGGAAACAGAGAGTAGTGGTGAACGGTTGTTTTTCAGACTAGAGGAAAGTACACAATGGTGTTTCCCAGGGGTCAGTGCTGGGACCACCTCTTTTCTTGATATATATTAATGACTTGGACTTGGGTGTACAGGGCACAATTTCAAAATTTGCAGATGACACTGAACTTGGAAGGGTAGTAAACAGTGAGGAGGATAGTGATAGACTTTAAGAAGATGTGGACAGGTTGGTGGCATGGGCGGACACATGACAGATGAAATTTAACGCAGAAAAATGCGAAGTGATACATTTCGGTAGGAAGAATGAGGAGAGGCAATATAAACTAGAGGGCACAACTCTAAAAGGGGTACAGGAACAGAGAGATCTGGGGGTATATTTGCACAAATCTTTGAAGGTGGTAGGACTGGTTGAGAAAGCGGCTAAAAAAGCATACAGGATCCTGGGATTTATAAATAGAGGCACAGAGTACTTTACTGAGCTGAGAAATGATTTAGCAAAAGTGGACTGGAAACAATTACTTGAAGGTAAATCAGTGTCAGAGCTGTGGGAGGCATTCAAGGGAGAGATTGTGAGGGTCCAGAACAAACATGTCCCCACAAAGAAGAAGAGTGGGACTGCCAAATCAAGAGCTCCCTGGATGACAAGAAGCATACAGGGTAAGATAAGGCAAAAAAGGGAAGCTCACGTTAGATACCGAGAGCTCAATACTGCAGAAAGCCGAGAGGAGTATAGAAAGTGCAGGGGTGAAATTAAAAAGGAAATTAGGAAAGCAAAGAGAGGGCATGAAAAAATATTGGCAAGTAAAATTAAGGAAAACCCAAAGATGTTTTATAAATACATAAAGAGCAAGAGGATAACTAAGGAAAGATTAGGGCCTATTAGAGACCAAAAAGGTAACCTGTGTGTGGAGGTGGAAGATGTGGGTCTGGTTCTTAATGAATATTTTGCATCTGTCTTCACAAAAGAGGGACGAATCGGACATTGTAGTTAAGGAGGAGGAGTGTGAAATATTGGATGGGCTAAACATAGTGAGAGAGGAAATATTAAAGGGTTTAACATCTTTGAAAGTAGATAATTCACCAGGCATGGATGAAATATATCCCAGGCTGTTAAGGGAAGCAAGGGAGGAAATAGCGGAGGCTCTGACTATAATTTTCCAATCCTCTCTGGATACAGGTGTGGTGCCGGAGGATTGGAGGACTGCTAACGTTGTACCGTTAATTAAAAAGGGAGAAAGAGATAGACCGAGTAATTACAGGCCAGTCAGTCTAACCTTGGTGGTGGGCAAATTATTGGAATCGATTCTGAGGGACAGCATAAATCGTCATTTAGAAAGGCACGGGTTAATCAAGGACAGTCAGCGAGGATTTGTTAAGGGGAGGTCGTGTCTGACTCACTTGATTGAATTTTCTGAGGAGGTAACAAGGAGGGTCGATGAGGGTAATGCGTTTGATGTAGTCTACATGGATTTTAGCAAGGCTTTTAACAAGGTCCCAAATAGCAGACTGGTCAAAAAAGTAAAAGCCCATGGGATCCAAGGGAAAGTGGCTAATTGGATCCAAAATTAGCTCAGTGGCAGGAAGCAAAGGATAATGGTTGACGGGTGTTTTTGCGACTGGAAGGCTGTTTCCAGTGGGGTTCCACAGGGTTCAGTAATGGGTCCCTTGCTTTTTGTGGTATATATTAATGATTTGGACTTGAATGTGGGGGGCATGATCATGAAGTTTGCGGATGATACAAAAATTGGCCATGTGGAGTGAGGAGGAAAGCTGTAGACTGCAGGAAGATATCAATGGACTGGTCAGGTGGGCAGAAAAATGGCAAATGGAATTCAATCCGGAGAAGTATGAGGTAATGCATTTGGAGAGGGCAAACAAGGCAAGGGAGTACACAATAAATGGGAGGATACTGAGAGGTGTACAGGAAGAGAGGGACCTTGGAGTGCATGACCACAGATCCCTGAAGGTAGCAGGACAGGTAGATAAGGTGGTTAAAAAGGCATACGGGATACTTTCCTTTATTAGCCGAGGCATAGAATATAAGAGCAGGGGGGTTATGCTGGAACTGTATAAAACACTGGTTAGGCCACAGCTTGAGTACTGCGTACAGTTCTGGTCACCACATTACAGGAAAGATGTGATTGCACTAGAGAGGGTACAGAGGAGATTTACGAGGATGTGGCCAGGGCTGGAGAATTTTAGCTACGAGAAAAGATTGGATAGGCTGGGGTTGTTTTCTTTGGAACAGAGGAGGCTGAGGGGAGATTTAATTGAGGTATATAAAATTATGAGGGGCCGAGATAGAGTGGATAGGAAGGATCTATTTCCCTTAGCAGATGGGTCAGTGACCGGGGGCATAGATTTAAAATAATTGGTAGAAGGATTAGAGGGGAGCTGAGGAGAATTTTTTTCACCCAGAGGGTGGCGGGGGTCTGGAACTCTCTGCCTGAAAGGGTGGTAGAGGCAGAAACCCTCAACTCATTTAAAAAATACCTGGATGTGCACTTGAAGTGCTGTAACCTACAGGGCTATGGACCAAGTGCTGGAAAGTGGGATTAAGCTGGATAGCTCTTTTTTTGGCCAGCACAGACACGATGGGCCGAATGGCATCCTTCTGAACTGTAACCTTCTATGATTCTATGAAAAGCAAGGAAGTATTGTTGAACCTTTATAAAACACTGGTTCGGCCACAGCTGGAGTATTGTGTCCAGTTCTGGGCACCGCACTTTAGGAAGGATGTGAAGGCCTCAGAGAGGGAGCAGAAGAGATTTACTAGAATGAGGGACTTCAGTTACGTGGATAGACTGGAGAAGCTGGTTCTTCTTAGAGCAGTGAAGGTTAAGAGGAGATTTGACCGAAGTGTTCAAAATCATGAATGATTTAGATAAAGTAAATAAAGGGAAACTGTTGGTGGAAGGGCCAAAAACCAGAGGACATAGATTTAAGTGATCGGCAAGAGAACCAAAGGCAACATAAGGAAAAGCTTTTTTATGCAGCGAGTAGTTATGATCTCGAATGTGCTGCCTGAATGGGTGGTGGAGGCAGATTCAATCGTGGCTTTCAAAAAAGAATTGGATAAATAGGAACATAGGAACAGGATTAGGCCATTCAGCCCCTCGTGCCTGCTCCGCCATTTGATAAGATCATGGCTGATCTGTGATCTTACTCCATATACCTGCCTTTGGCCCATATCCCTTAATAACTTTGGTTGCCAAAAAGCTATCTATCTCAGATTTAAATTTAGCAATTGAGCTAGTATCAATTGCCGTTTGCGGAAGAGAGTTCCAAACTTCTACCACCCTTTGTGTGTAGAAATGTTTTCTAATCTCGGTCCTGAAAGGTCTGGCTCTAATTTTTAGACTGTGCCCCCTAGTCCGAGAATCCCCAACCAGCGGAAATAGTTTCTCTCTATCCACCCTATCCGTTCCCCTTAATATCTTATAAACTTCGATCAGATCACCCCTTAACCTTTGAAACTCCAGAGAATACAACCCCAATTTGTGTAATCTCTCCTCGTAATTTAACCCTTGAAGTCCGGGTATCATTCTAGTAAACCTACGCTGCACTCCCTCCAAGGCCAATATGTCCTTCCGAAGGTGCGGTGCCCAGAACTGCTCACAGTACTCCAAGTGCGGTCTAACCAGGCTTTTGTATAGCTGCAGCATAATTTCTGCCCCCTTGTACTCCAGTCCTCTAGATATAAAGGCCAGCATTCCATTAGCCTTATTGATTATTTTCTGCACCTGTTCATGACACTTCAATGATCTATGTACCTGAACCCCTAAGTCTCTTTGGACATCCACTGTTTTTAACTTCTTACCATTTAGAAAGTACCCTGTTCTATCCTTTTTTGATCCAAAGTGAATGACCTCACATTTGTCTACATTGAATTCCATTTGCCACAGTTTTGTCCATTCACCTAATCTATCAATATCGCTTTGTAATTTTATGTTTTCTTCTATACTGCTTACAATGCCACCAATCTTTGTGTCATCGGCAAACTTAGATATGAGACTTTCTATGCCTTCATCTAAGTTGTTAATAAATATTGTGAATAATTGAGGCCCCAAGACAGATCCCTGCGGGACTCCACTAGTCACATCCTGCCAATGTGAGAACTTACCCATTATCCCTACTCTCTGTCGCCTTTCGCTCAGCCAACTTCCCTAACCAAGTCTGTAATTTCCCTCGATTCCATGGGCTTCTATCTTTGCTAACAGTCTCTTATGTGGGACCTTATCAAATGCCTTCTGGAAGTCCATATAAATAACATCCATTGACATTCCCCTGTCCACTACCTTAGTCACCTCTTCAAAAAATTCAATCAGGTTTGTCAGGCACGACCTACCTTTCACAAATCTCTGATTAACTGAAAATTCTCGAGGTGTTCAGTCACCCTATCCTTAATTATAGACTCCAGCATTTTCCCCACAACAGATGTTAGGCTAACTGGTCTATAATTCCCTGGTTTCCCTCTCTCTCCTTTCTCAAAAAGCGGATTGACATGTTCAATTTTTCAATCTAGAGAGACGGTTCCTGAATCTAGAGAACTTTGAATGATTATAGTTAGGGCATCTGCAATGTGCTCACCTACTTCCTTTAAAACCCTGGGATGGAAACCATCTGGTCCTGGGGATTTGTCACTCTTTATTGCTATTATTTTCTTCATTACTGTTGCTTTACTTATGTTAATTTTATCGAGTCCCTGTCCCCGATTCAATATTAGTTTTCTTGGGATTTCAGGCATGCTATCCTCTTTTTCTACTGTAAATACTGACGCAAAGTAATTGTTCAACATGTCCACGACTTCCCCATTGTCTTGAAGGGAAAAAATTTGCCGGGTTACAGGGAAAGAGCAGGGGAATGAGACTAACTGGATTGCTCTTACAAAGAGCTGGCATGAGCTCGATGGGCCGAATGGTCTCCTTCTGTGCTGTAACCATTCTATGATTCTATGATCCCTCTGTAGGACTATCTCTCCGTTGGACTATCTCTCCGTATAACTTATCTCTCCATACTACCAGTCACATCCTACCAATGTGAGTACCTACCCATTATCCCTCCGTACGTCCATCCTACTTAGAACTATTCCTCTGTACGACTGTCCTTCCAACACTAATATCTCTCCAGTACGAATATCCCACCAGTACTAATATCCCACCAGTACTAATATCCTACCAGTACTAATCTACCTCCAATACCACTATTCCTCTAGCAATAATATTCTTCTAGTACTAATAGTCCTCCTGTACCACTACTCACCAGTATCACTACCCCTCCAGCACTAATGTCCTTCCAGTGACACCATCTCTCCAGTACTAATATCCCACAGTACTACTATCCCCCAGTAATAATATCACCCGATACTAATATTCCTCCAGCACTAATATCCCCCGTACTAATATTCCATCAATACCAATATCCCTCCAGTACTAATATATCTCTAGTACTAATATCCCTCCAGTATTAACATTCCTCAATATTAATGCTCCCAGTTTTAATATCCCCAAGTACTAATATTCCTCTGGTACTAATATCCCCAGTACTAATATCTCTCCAGTTTTAATATCCCCAGTACTAATAGTGCTCCGGTACAAATATCCACTAGTACTACTATCCCTCCAGAATTACTATCCCTCCAGTATTAATAACCCCAGTATTAATATCCCCCAGCACTAATATCCCTGCAGTACTAATATCCTTGCTGTGTGGCTATCCCTCCAGTATCAATGTCCCTGTGGTCTAAACTCATCAGTTGCAAGTCTGCACTTTAAACAGGGCAGATTTACCATACACCCTCCCTCATCTTCAGCCACATAAATACTGTGGCTACAAGAGCAGGTCAGAGGCTGGGTATTCTGCGGTGAGTGACTCACCTCCTGACTCCCAAAGACTTTCCGCCACCTACAAGGCACAAGTCAGGTGTGTGATGGAATACTCTCCACTTGCCTGGATGAGTGCAGCTCCAACAACACTCAAGAAGCTCGACACCATCCAGGACATAGCAGCCCGCTTGATTGGCACCCCATCCACTTCCTTAAACATTCACTCCCTCCACCACCGGCGCACCATGGCTGCAGTGTGTACCATCCACAGGATGCACTGCAGCAACTCGCCAAGGCTTCTTCGACAGCACCTCCCAAACCCGCAAAAAACATCTTGCACCTTCACTGCACTGAGGAACTGTCTGTAACCCAGTCCCCATTCACTGGGTCTCAGTCTGTAACCCAGTCCCCATTCACTGGGTCTCAGTCTGTAACCCAGTCCCCATTCACTGGGTCTCAGTCTGTAACCCAGTCCCCATTCACCGGGTCTCAGTCTGTAACCCAGTCCCCATTCACTGGGTCTCAGTCTGTAACATGGTCCCCATTCACTGGGTCTCAGTCTGTAACCCAGTCCCCATTCACTGGGTCTCAGTCTGTAACCCAGTCCCCATTCACTGGGTCTCAGTCTGTAACCCAGTCCCCATTCACTGGGTGTCAGTCTGTAATCCAGTCCCCATTCACTGGGTCTCAGTCTGTAATCCAGTCCCCATTCACTGGGTCTCAGTCTGTAACCCAGTCCCCATTCACTGGGTCTCAGTCTGTAACCCAGTCCCCATTCACTGGGTCTCAGTCTGTAACCCAGTCCCCATTCACTGGGTGTCAATCTGTAACCCAGTCCCCATTCACTGGGTCTCAGTCTGTAACCCAGTCCCCATTCACTGGGTGTCAGTCTGTAACCCAGTCCCCATTCACTGGGTCTCAGTCTGTAACCCAGTCCCCATTCACTGGGTCTCAGTCTGTAACATGGTCCCCATTCACTGGGTGTCAGTCTGTAACATGGTCCCCATTCACTGGGTCTCAGTCTGTAACCCAGTCCCCATTCACCGGGTCTCAGTCTGTAACCCAGTCCCCATTCACTGGGTCTCAGTCTGTAACCCAGTCCCCATTCACTGGGTCTCAGTCTGTAACATGGTCCCCATTCACTGGGTCTCAGTCTGTAATCCAGTCCCCATTCACTGGGTCTCAGTCTGTAACCCAGTCCCCATTCACTGGGTCTCAGTCTGTAATCCAGTCCCCATTCACTGGGTCTCAGTCTGTAATCCAGTCCCCATTCACTGGGTCTCAGTCTGTAACATGGTCCCCATTCACTGGGTCTCAGTCTGTAACCCAGTCCCCATTCACTGGGTGTCAGTCTGTAACATGGTCCCCATTCACTGGGTCTCAGTCTGTAACCCAGTCCCCATTCACTGGGTCTCAGTCTGTAACCCAGTCCCCATTCACTGGGTCTCAGTCTGTAATCCAGTCCCCATTCACTGGGTCTCAGTCTGTAACCCAGTCCCCATTCACTGGGTCTCAGTCTGTAATCCAGTCCCCATTCACTGGGTCTCAGTCTGTAACCCAGTCCCCATTCACTGGGTCTCAGTCTGTAACCCAGTCCCCATTCACTGGGTCTCAGTCTGTAACCCAGTCCCCATTCACTGGGTCTCAGTCTGTAACATGGTCCCCATTCACTGGGTCTCAGTCTGTAATCCAATCCCCATTCACTGGGTGTCAGTCTGTAACCCAGTCCCCATTCACTGGGTCTCAGTCTGTAACCCAGTCCCCATTCACTGGGTCTCAGTCTGTAACCCAGTCCCCATTCACTGGGTCTCAGTCTGTAACCCAGTCCCCATTCACTGGGTCTCAGTCTGTAACATGGTCCCCATTCACTGGGTGTCAGTCTGTAATCCAGTCCCCATTCACCGGGTCTCAGTCTGTAACCCAGTCCCCATTCACCGGGTCTCAGTCTGTAACATGGTCCCCATTCACTGGGTGTCAGTCTGTAATCCAGTCCCCATTCACCGGGTCTCAGTCTGTAACCCAGTCCCCATTCACTGGGTCTCAGTCTGTAACCCAGTCCCCATTCACTGGGTCTCAGTCTGTAATCCAGTCCCCATTCACCGGGTCTCAGTCTGTAACCCAGTCCCCATTCACCGGGTCTCAGTCTGTAACATGGTCCCCATTCACTGGGTGTCAGTCTGTAATCCAGTCCCCATTCACCGGGTCTCAGTCTGTAACCCAGTCCCCATTCACTGGGTCTCAGTCTGTAACCCAGTCCCCATTCATCGGGTCTCAGTCTGTAACCCAGTCCCCATTCACTGGGTCTCAGTCTGTAACCCAGTCCCCATTCACTGGGTCTCAGTCTGTAACCCAGTCCCCATTCACCGGGTCTCAGTCTGTAACATGGTCCCCATTCACTGGGTCTCAGTCTGTAACCCAGTCCCCATTCACCGGGTCTCAGTCTGTAACATGGTCCCCATTCACTGGGTCTCAGTCTGTAATCCAGTCCCCATTCACTGGGTCTCAGTCTGTAACATGGTCCCCATTCACTGGGTCTCAGTCTGTAACCCAGTCCCCATTCACTGGGTCTCAGTCTGTAACATGGTCCCCATTCACTGGGTCTCAGTCTGTAACCCAGTCCCCATTCACCGGGTCTCAGTCTGTAACATGGTCCCCATTCACTGGGTCTCAGTCTGTAATCCAGTCCCCATTCACTGGGTCTCAGTCTGTAACATGGTCCCCATTCACTGGGTCTCAGTCTGTAACCCAGTCCCCATTCACTGGGTCTCAGTCTGTAACATGGTCCCCATTCACTGGGTCTCAGTCTGTAACCCAGTCCCCATTCACCGGGTCTCAGTCTGTAACATGGTCCCCATTCACTGGGTCTCAGTCTGTAACCCAGTCCCCATTCACCGGGTCTCAGTCTGTAACATGGTCCCCATTCACTGGGTCTCAGTCTGTAACCCAGTCCCCATTCACCGGGTCTCAGTCTGTAACCCAGTCCCCATTCACTGGGTCTCAGTCTGTAACCCAGTCCCCATTCACCGGGTCTCAGTCTGTAACATGGTCCCCATTCACTGGGTCTCAGTCTGTAACCCAGTCCCCATTCACTGGGTCTCAGTCTGTAATCCAGTCCCCATTCACTGGGTCTCAGTCTGTAACCCAGTCCCCATTCACCGGGTCTCAGTCTGTAACATGGTCCCCATTCACTGGGTCTCAGTCTGTAACCCAGTCCCCATTCACCGGGTCTCAGTCTGTAACCCAGTCCCCATTCACTGGGTCTCAGTCTGTAACATGGTCCCCATTCACTGGGTCTCAGTCTGTAACATGGTCCCCATTCACTGGGTCTCAGTCTGTAACATGGTCCCCATTCACTGGGTCTCAGTCTGTAACATGGTCCCCATTCACTGGGTCTCAGTCTCTAACCCAGTCCCCATTCACTGGGTCTCAGTCTGTAACCCAGTCCCCATTCACTGGGTCTCAGTCTCTAACCCAGTCCCCATTCACTGGGTCTCAGTCTGTAACATGGTCCCCATTCACTGCACTGATGAACAGTCTAGTCCACAATCATTCCACTGGATGGCAGTATGTGTCAACTGTGTCCCCAAATGATGAGCAGCATCCTGACATCTGACTTTCTGCTCCCACTCAGACAGGACTTAAAGGGATTAAAAGAGCAGTGAGTAGATAACACTCACCGTACACTAGCAATAAGGGCAAGCTCTGAGGCATTAAACCTCAGAGCAAGGACACAGACCGCCAGTAGGCGAATAAACTGATTGCTCCTTGTTTGGAATGCACTGTGTAGTTTTAGTGTCAGAAGGGAGACATCAATGCTACGGGTGGTGGGATTCAGGCTGCGATAGTAGTGACGGCAGTGGGAGTTAGGCTCTGTATGTTGCCAATGGGGCCAGGGTAGTACAGAGAGGACCACAGGACTGTTACTGCAGCTGTTCAGTGACTGAAACACCCTCTTTCTGCTGCGTGTCAGCCTTGGCCATATCGTCTGCTTCCAATATTCTGATTCCTTCCCCTCTCAGTATTACAAAGTTATGCAAGGTCCAGAAAATGCTGTTAAATGCAACTATTAATCTGCTCAATCACACCCTCACCTCTAACTTTAATGCCCTTGTTCCCAGTAAAAGCCTTACTCTATTTGGTTAGAATTAAGGAACAGTAGAGGAGCTATTACATTACTGGGTGTATACTATAGGTAAACAAATAGTGGGAAGGAGATAGAGGAGAATATTTACAGGCAAATTACAGCAAGATGCAAGAACTATAGAGTAGTGATAACAAGGGACTTAAATTATCCCAATATAGACTCAAATATTAACAGTGTAAAGGGCAAAGAGGGGGAGGAATTCCTGAAATGTGTACAAGAGAACTTTCTGGAACAGTGTGTTTCCAGCCCAACCAGGAAGGAAGCAGTGCTGGATCTAGTTCTGGGGAATGAAGTGGGACAGGTGGAGCATGTGGGGGAGCAGAGGAGATCTAAAACAGGAAATAAGAGGGACAAAGAGAGAGAGTATGAGAATAGATTAGCAGCTAACATAAAAGGGAACCGGAAAGTCTTTTACAAACATATAAATAGTAAAAGCGTACTTAAAGGAAGGGTGGGACCGATTAGGGACAAAAAAGGAGATCGCCTTGTGGAGGCAGAGGGCACGGCTGAGGTCACTAAATGAATATTTCATATCGGTCTTCACTAGAGAAGAGGATGCTGCCATTGTAGCAGTAAAGGAGGGGGGAGTAGTGATATTGGATAGGATAAAAATAGATAAAGAGGAGGTACTTAAAAGATTGACAGTACTCAAAGTAGAAAAGTCACCCGGTCCAGATGGGATGCATCCGAGGTTACTGAGGGAAGTAAGGGTGGAAATTACGGAGGCTCTGGACACAATCTTCCAATCCTCCTTAGATATGGGGATGGTGCCGGAGGACTGGAGGATTGTAAATGTTACACCCCTGTTCAAAAAAGGGGAGAGGGATAAACCCAGCAATTACAGGCCAATCAGCCCAACGTTGGTGGTGGGGAAACTTAGAGACAATAATCCTGGAGAAAATAAATTGGCACTTGGAAAAGTATGGGCTAATAAATGAAATTCATCACGAATTTGTTAAAGAAAATCGTGTTTGACTAACTTGATTGAGTTCTTTGATGAAGTAACAGAGAGGGTTGATGAGGGTAGTGTGGTTGATGTTGTGTATATGGACTTTCAAAAGGCATTTGATAAAGTGCCACATAATAGACCTGTTAGCAAAATTAAAGCTCATGGGATTAAATGGACAATGGCAGTGTGGATACAAAATTGGCTAAGAGAGAGAAAGCCTATGGGATCTTTAGCTTTATTAATAGAAGCTGAGAGTATAAAAGCAAGGAAGTTATACTAAACCTTTATAAAACACTGGTTGGGCCTCAGCTGGAGTATTGAGTTCAATTCTGGGCACCACACTTTAGGAAGGATGTCAAGGCCTTAGAGAGGGTGCAGAAGAGATTTACTAGAATGGTGCCAGAGATGAGCGACTTCAGTTACTTGGAAAGACTGGAAAATCTGCGGTTGTTCTCCTTAGAACAGAGAAGATTAAGAGGAAATTTGATAGAAGTGTTCGAAATCATGTACGGTTTTGATAGAGTAAATAAGGAGAAATTGTTTCCAGTGGTAGAAGGGTCGGTAACCAGAGGACACAGATTTAAGGTAATTGGCAAAAGAACCAGAGGCGACATGAGGAAACACTTTTTTATGCAACGAGTTTCTATCATCTGGAATGCACTGCCTGAAAGGGCAGTGGAAGTAGATTCAATAATAACTTTCAAAAGGGAATTAGATAAATACTTGAAGGGAAAAAATTTGCAGGGCTATGGGGAAAGAGCAGGGGGAGTGGGACTAATTGGACAGCTCTACCAAAGAGCTGACACAGGCACAATGGGCTGAATGGCCTCCCTCTGTGCAGTTTACTACTATGATACTATGATCCTCTCTTACCCTGGCCATTCTCCCTGGTGCAGGCTGCATCCCCACTCCCTTAAATTCATGGGACACAGACTTGAATGTTTATGGCAGACAACCTGTTTAGCCATTCATCGCCAGATCTGGCTGGACCACATAAAGCACTATCGGGTCCTGCTCTCCTCTGCTAAAACTGCTCACTATTCCAGGATCATCCTGGAATGCAAAGATAACCCCCGGCTTCTCTTCTCCACTGCAAACCATCTTCTTAAACCACTCACCCCTGCCACCTCCACTTTCACCTACAAGTGCGAGGAGCTCATGGAATTCTTTGTCACTAAGATTGAGACCATCCGTTCAGCTGCCTCTGCTGCTTCCCTCAAAGAACTCAAGCAAATTTGTCAGACATGACTTCCCCTTCGTAAAGCCATGCTGACTTTGTCCTATTAAATTATGTTTATCCAAATGTTCCGCTACTGTCTCCTTAATAATAGACTCCAAAATTTTACCCACCACAGATTCTCCTACCTCCCCTCATGCCCTCTCCCAGTTCATCTTGTCCATGAGACCCACCTCCTGCTCCCTTGACCCTATTCCCACTAAATTCCTGGCCCCCGTGTTAGCTGATATTGTTAACGGTTCCCTCTCCTCGGATACTGTTCCCCCCTCCCTTTCAAATCTGCTGTCATCACCCCCCTCCTCAAAAAACCCACGTTGACCCCTCTGTCTTTACGAACTACCATCTCCACCCTCCCTTTCCTCTCCAAAGTCCTTGAACATTTTGTCACCTCCCAAATCCGTGCCCACCTTTCCCGTAACTCCGTGTTTGAGTTCCTCCAATCATGTTTCTGCCCCTGCCACAGTACTGAAACGGCCCTTATCAAAGTCACAAATGACACCCTCTGTGACTGTGACCGTGGTAAACTCTCCCTCCTCATCCTCCTCCACCTGTCTCCAGCCTTTGACATGTTGACCACACCATCCTCCTCCATCGCCTCTCCTCCGTTGTCCAGCTGGGTGGGACTGCGCTCACCTGGTTCCATTCTTATCTATCCAGTTGTAGCCAGAGAATCTCCTGCAATGGCTTCTCTTCCCGCTCCCGCACCGTAACCTCTGGAGTTCCCCAAGGATCTATCCTTGTCCCCCTCCTATTTCCCATCTACATGCTGCCCCTCAGCGACATCATCCGAAAACACAATGTCAGATTCCACATGTACACTGACGACACCCAGCTCTACCTCACCACCACCTCCCTCGCCCCCTCCACTGTCTCTCATTTGTCACACTGCTTGTCCGACATCCAGTACGGGATGAGCAGAAATTTCCTCCAATTAAATATTGGGAAGACCATTGTCTTTGGTCCCCGCCACAAACTCCGTTCCCTCACCACCGACTCCATCGCTCTCCCTGGCCACTGTCTGAGGCTGAACCAACCTGTTTGCGATCTCGGCGTCCTATCTGACCCCGAGATGAGCTTCCGACCCCATATCCTCTCCATCACCAAGACCGCCTACTTCCACCTCCGTAACATAGCCCGTCTCCGCCCCTGCCTCAGTCCATCTGCTGCCAAAACCCTCATCCATGCTTATGTTACCTCCAGACTCGACTATTCCAATGCTCTTCTGGTTGGACACCCATCTTCCATTCTCCCACAGTGCTGTTAGGTAGGGACTTCTCGGATTTTGACCCAGCGACAATGAAGGAATGGCGATATATTTCCAAGGGGGGTGGGGGTGGGCGTGTGACATGGAGCGGCACTTGGAGGTGATGATGTTCGCACGCACCTGCTGACCCTGTCCTTCTGGGTGGTGGAGGGCAGGGGTTTTGGGAGGTGTTGCTGAAGAAGCCTTGGGCAGAATCAGGTAGGACATCCCGCAGGTTACCTGTGACTTTAAAAAGCTGTCCCAGTTTGTCAAACATTATTTAGCAAGGCTTTTGACAATGTCCCAAATGGCAGACTGGTCAGAAAAGTACAAGAGAAAGTGGCAAGTTGGATCCAAAAATTGGCTCAGTGGTAGGAAGCAAAGGGTAATGGTCGACGGGTGTTTTTGTGACTGGAAGGCTGTTTCCAGTGGGGTTCCGCAGGGCTCGGTACTAGGTCCCTTGCTTTTTATGGTATATATTAATAATTTAGACCTAATTGTAAGAGGCATGATTAAGAAGTTTGCAGATGATACAAAAATTGGCCGTGTGGTTGATAGTGAGGAGGAAAGCTGTAGACTGCAGGAAGATATCAATGGATTGGTCAGGTGGGCAGAAAAGTGGCAAATGGAATTCAATCCAGAGAAGTGTGAGGTAATGCACTTGGGGAGGGCAAACAATGCAAGGGAGTAAACAATAAATGGAAGTCATGATGTGGAGATGCCGGTGATGGACTGGGGTTGACAATTGTAAACAATTTTACAACACCAAGTTATAGTCCAGCAATTTTATTTTAAATTCACAAGCTTTCGGAGGCTTCCTCCTTCCTCTTTACCGGAGGCTTCCTCCTTCCTCTTTACCTGAGGAAGGAGGAAGCCTCCGAAAGCTTGTGAATTTAAAATAAAATTGCTGGACTATAACTTGGTGTTGTAAAATTGTTTACAACAATAAATGGAAGGATAGTGAGAGGTGTAGAGGAAGTGAGGGACCTTGGAGTGCATGTCCACAGATCCCTGAAGGTAGCAGGACAGGTAGATAAGGTGGTTAAAAAGGCATACGGGATATTTTCCTTTATTAGCCGAGGAAAGAATATAAGAGCAGGGATGTTATGCTAGAACTGTATAAAACAATGGTTAGGCCACAGCTTGAGTACTGGGTACAGTTCTGGTCACCACATTACAGGAAAGATGTGATTGCACTGGAGAGGGTGCAGAGGAGGTTTATGAAGATGTTGCCAGGACTGGAGAATTTTACCTATGAGGAAAGATTGGATAGGCTGGGGTTGTTTTCTTTGGAACAGAGGAGGCTGAGGGGAGATTTAATTGAGGTGTATAAAATTATAAGGGGCCTAGATAGAGTGGATAGGAAGGGCCTATTTCCCTTAGCAGAGAGGTCAATAACCAGGGCGCATAGATTTAAAATAATTGGTAGAAGGATTAGAGGGGAACTGAGGAGAAATGTTTTCACCCAGAGGGTGGTGGGGGTCTGGAACTCACTGCCTGAGAGGGTGGTAGAGGCAGAAACCCTCAACTCATTTAAAAAGTACTTGGATGTGCACCTGAACTGCTGTAACCAACAGGGCTACGGACCAAGTGCTGGAAAGTGGGGTTAAGCTGGATAGCTCCTTTACGACCGGCATGGACATGATGGGCCGAATGGCCTCCTTCTGCGCTGTAACCTTCTATGATTCTATGATTATGCCTGTGCGTGTGTGTAATGTGTTACATTTCATTGCTTGGAACAAAAGGCAGCCCAGTTTAAAAACATAGGAACTTGGATTTTTTTAAAACGCCATTCTGGGGATACGAGAGTCACTGGCGAGGCCGGCATTTATTGCCCATCCCTAGTTGCCCTTGAGAAGGTGGTGGTGAGCCGCCTTCTTCTCGGATCGCTGCAGTCCGTGTGGTGACGGTTCTCTCACAGCGCTGTTAGGTTGGGAGTTCCAGGATTTTGACCCAGCGACGATGAAGAAACTCTGCCTCAGATCAGTTCTAAATTTACTTTGCGTTTATTTCCTCTGGTCTTAATTTCCTGGTTGAATTTGCAATAGCAGTCCCTTACTTAACTACCCCAGTCAGCATTTTAAATAATCTCGATGAGGTTCCCCTCCCTTAACCAGCTTTACCCCAGACTCTGGAGTCAAAGAAAAGGAAGGAAGGCTGACTTGCATTTATATAGCACCTTTCACGACCTCACGATGTCCCAAAGCGATTTACAGCCAATGAAGTGCTTTTTGAAGTGTCGTCGCTGTTGTAATGTAGGAAATGTGGCAACTGATTTGCGCACAGCAAGATCCCACAAACAGCAACTTGTTAATGACCACGTAATCCATTTTAGATGTTGGTTGAGGGATAAACATTGGCCAGGACAGTGGGGAGAACTCCCCTGCTCTTCTTCAATTGAGTGCCGTGGGATCTTTATTACATAGAATTACATCGAGTCTATAGCAGCGAAACAGGCCATTCGGCCCAGTTGGTCTATGCAGGCTCCACATGAGCCTCCTCCCACCCCTCTTCATCTAAACCAATCAGCATAACCTTCTATCCCTTTATTGTCCACCTGAGCGAGCAGACGGGGGCCTCGGTTTGACGTCTCATCCAAAAGGCGGCCCCTCTGACAGTGCAGCACTCCCTCAGTACTGCACTGGGAGTATCGGCCTGGATTATGTGCTCAATTCTCTAGATTGAGGACTTGAAACCATGACCTTTTGACTCAGAGGTGAGAGAGTGCTACCCACTGAGCCTTGGGTGACACAGGTCTGATCAGCTCGCAGGCTTGTCCGGGGACATCGAGAACACAATCGAAGAAGGTACCAACCTGCTTCCTGGTTTTATGTTTCACCCCGAATGTGTTTCTTTGTGTGTGTGTGTGTGTGTGTGTGTGTGAGTCACTGGGTTGTGTCAGCGAGACATCGGGGAACTGGTTGCAGGTGCTCGAAGTTGAGATGGTTTTGCTCGCCTGCCTCTTGTGTTTGCTTTGCTCCGGGGGTGGGTTTGGGAGGGTTTGGGAGGAGGGGTGGCTCTGCGCCTCCCTCCTTGTCGGGAGCCTACAGCCTTTTGCACTCTGGCCCGATTGTGAACTTCACGTGCAAGCAGCTCCTGGCATCGCTCTCCTAGTAACTGCTCCCGAGGGTTTCGGAGGGAACATCAATTTTAATCTCTTCCCTTGTCAGAGTGGCTAACCCCCCCCCCCACTCCCCCCGCCCCCGACTGTTACAGCAAGAAACCTTTGCTGGAAGGCTTGACAGCTTCTGCATTTTACTCACCCCCGCTGACCCCCTGTTCCAGGGGGAATTATTATCACCCGAGTGCCTCGCTAATTAACCGCGAGAGGTGAGAAGGCAGCAAGTCCCCCCGACTTGCTCTCTCCAACCCAGCCCAGGGAAGATGTTGGTCACAAGCTCTGACTCTCTTCAATATCATGAAGGGTCTAGACAAAGTAAATAAAGAGAAATTGTTCTCACTGGCGGAAGGGTCGCGAGCCAGAGGTCACAGGTTTAAGGTGATTGGCAAAAGAACCAAAGGCGACATGAGGAAGAGCTTCTTTACCCAGCGAGTGGTGAAGCTCTGGAATGCGCTGCCTGATAGGATGGTGGAAGCAGGGTTAATTGTGGCTTTCAAAAAGGAATTAGATAGGTACCTGAAGGAGAAAAATTTGCAGGGCTATGGGGAAAGAGCGGGGGAGTGGGACTAGCTGGATTGCTTTTGCAGAGAGCCGACGCAGACTCGAAGGGCTGAACGGCCTCCTTCTGTGCTGTAACCATTCTATGATTCTACGATTCAACGAGGAGAATTAAACAGTGACTTTTTTTCCGATCTTTCGCCTCTCCCCTTCTGCTCGCTCTCACTGCTGTAATAGCTTCCATATTCCTTCCAATATCAAAGGAGAGAAAGAAGTTACATTTCTACAGCGTCTTTCACGACCCCACAACCTCCCCAAGCACTTTACAGCCAATGAAGTACTTTTTGAAATGTAGTCACTGTTGCAATTTAGGAAACGCGGCAGCCAATTTGCGCACAGCAAGATCCCACAAACAGCAATGAGATAGTGAACAGATCATCTGTTTTTTTTAGTGAAGTTGGTGGACGGAAAAATATTGGCCCAGGACACCGGGGAGAACTCCCCTGCTCTTCTTCGAAATCGTGCCGTGGGATCTGTGGTAAATTCTGGAAGATAGTGTCAGTGAGCCAAAGAGAAAGAAAATGTGTCTCTGTAGGGAGAATTAAAAAAAAAAATCTGCAGCAACAAAAGTCATGAGCAAGGAAGAAACACAGACCAGTTCAACAATCTGATCAGGGACCGACAGAAATCTGAATACCCTCGGACACCCCCTGGGATTCCCTCAGGGTCATCCTGGGATTCCCTCAGACTCATCCTGGGATTCCCTCAGACTCATCCTGGGATTCCCTCATAGACCCAATGCTATTCCCTCATAGACCCAATGCCTTTCCCTCATAGACCCAATGCCTTTCCCTCATAGACCCAATGCCATTCCTTCATAGACCCAATGACATTCCCTCATAGACCCAATGCCTTTCCCTCTTAGACCCAATGACATTCCCTCATAGACCCAATGCCTTTCCCTCTTAGACCCAATGACATTCTCTCATAGACCCAATGACATTCCCTCATAGACCCAATGCCTTTCCCTCTTAGACCCAATGCCATTCCCTCATAGACCCAATGCCTTTCCCTCATAGACCCAATGCCTTTCCCTCATAGACCCAATGCCTTTCCCTCATAGACCCAATGCCTTTCCCTCATAGACCCAATGCCATTCCCTCATAGACCCAATGCCTTTCCCTCATAGACCCAATGCCATTCCCTCATAGACCCAATGCCTTTCCCTCATAGACCCAATGCCTTTCCCTCATAGACCCAATGCCTTTCCCTCATAGACCCAATGCCTTTCCCTCATAGACCCAATGCCTTTCCCTCATAGACCCAATGCCTTTCCCTCATAGACCCAATGCCTTTCCCTCATAGACCCAATGCCTTTCCCTCATAGACCCAATGCCATTCCCTCATAGACCCAATGCCTTTCCCTCATAGACCCAATGCCTTTCCCTCATAGACCCAATGCCTTTCCCTCATAGACCCAATGCCATTCCCTCTTAGACCCAATGCCTTTCCCTCATAGACCCAATGCCATTCCCTCTTAGACCCAATGCCTTTCCCTCATAGACCCAATGACATTCTCTCTTAGACCCAATGACATTCCCTCATAGACCCAATGCCATTCCCTCATAGACCCAATGCCTTTCCCTCTTAGACCCAATGCCTTTCCCTCATAGACCCAATGCCATTCCCTCATAGACCCAATGCCTTTCCCTCTTAGACCCAATGACATTCTCTCATAGACCCAATGACATTCTCTCATGGGCCTCCTGCGATTCTCTTGGTTTTACCTCCTCAGGACATCCGAAAGTGCTTCACAGCCAATGAATTATTTTCAAATACAGCCACTGTTGTTAGGTGGGCAAACCAATTTGTACACAGCAAGCTCCCACAAACAGCCGATGAATGAATGACCAGTTAATCTGTATTTCGTGGTGTTGGTTGAGCAAGGAATGCTGGCCCAGGACACCGGGAGAACTCCCCTGCTCTGCTTCCAATAATGATGTGGAGATGCCGGTGATGGACTGGGGTTGACAATTGTAAACAATTTTACAACACCAAGTTATAGTCCAGCAATTTTATTTTAAATTCACAAGCTTTCGGAGGCTTCCTCCTTCGTCAGGTAAATGTTCAGGAGCTCCTTGAAGCCTACGCATTTATACATCACAGAACAATACATGGTGTTTACAGACTGCCCCTGCAACTGCCCGTTGCCAAGGCAATCACCGTGTTCAGACAGAGAGGTGTCACCTGCAGAACCCCCGAATACACATTCAACAAAAAAACAAACAGGAAAAAAAAACAAAAAAAAAAACAAAAAAAAAATAACAGAGAGAGGCAGAAACATCCGGAAGGCAGAGAAAGCCAGCAAATGACCCATTATATTAAAAACAGATAACATTTGTTCGCTGGTGGGGTAACGTGTAGCGTGACATGAACCCAAGATCCCGGTTGAGGCCGTCCTCATGGGTGCGGAACTTGGCTATCAATTTCTGCTCGACGATTTTGCGTTGTCGTGTGTCTCGAAGGCCGCCTTGGAGTACGCTTACCCGAAGGTCGGTGGATGAATGTCCATGACTGCTGAAGTGTTCCCCGACTGGGAGGGAACCCTCCTGTTTGGCGATTGTTGCGCGGTGTCCGTTCATCCGTTGTCGCAGCGTCTGCATGGTCTCGCCAATGTACCATGCTCTGGGGCATCCTTTCCTGCAACGTATGAGGTAGACAACGTTGGCCGAGTCACAGGAGTATGAACCATGCACCTGGTGGGTGGTGTCCTCTCGTGTGATGGTGGTAATGCCATGGGATCATCTAAATCCACCTGATAGGTGCTTCAGTTTAATGTCCTTTCCAAAGGACTGCACTGCAGTATCAGGCTGGATTATACGCTTGAATCCATAACCTTCTGACACACGGGCCGTACAGTACCAGACGAGAGTGAATCATTCCCTTTAACCCAGTATGTGCTGTATACACAAGCTGGCACTGAGACACACACGAGCTGTACAGTAACAGACAGGAGTGAATCATTGCCTTTAACCCGGTATGTGCTGTATACACAAGAGCTGGCACTGAGACACACACGGGCCGTACAGTATCAGACAGGAGTGAATTGTCCCCTTTCACCTGCTGTGTACTGGACGTGTACAGGAGCTGACACTGAGACACACACGGGCCGTACAGTACCAGACGGGAGTGAATCGTTCCCTTTTACCCATTGTGTACTGTACGTGTACAGGAGCTGGCACTGAGACACACACGGGCCGTATAGTACCAGACGGGAGTGAATCGTTCCCTTTCACCCTCTGTGTACTGTACATGTATAGGAGCTGACACTGAGACACACACGGGCCGTACAGTACCAGACAGGAGTGAATCGTTCCCTTTCACCCTCTGTGTACTGTACATGTACAGGAGCTGACATTGAGGCACACATGGGCCGTACAGTACCAGACAGGAGTGAATCGTTCCCTTTCACCCTCTGTGTACTGTACATGTATAGGAGCTGACACTGAGACACACACGGGCCGTACAGTACCAGACGGGAGTGAATCGTTCCCTTTCACCCTCTGTGTACTGTATGTGTATAGGAGCTGGCACTGAGACACACACGGGCCGTACAGTACCAGACGGGTGTGAATCGTTCCCCTTTTACCCTCTGTGTACTGTACATGTATAGGAGCTGACACTGAGACACACACGGGCCGTACAGTACCAGACGGGAGTGAATCGTTCCCTTTCACCCTCTGTGTACTGTATGTGTATAGGAGCTGGCACTGAGACACACATGGGCCGTACAGTACCAGACAGGAGTGAATCGTTCCCTTTCACCCTCTGTGTACTGTACATGTACAGGAGCTGACACTGAGACACACATGGGCCGTACAGTACCAGACGGGAGTGAATCGTTCCCTTTTAGCAAAATTGTCTGCAATATTTTCATTCCCATTGACAAGGGTATTGGCCAAATAAGCCTTGTTAGAGTAAGCAGACACTGTGCTGGGGATTGTGATCAAGGGTTGTAATGGAACCAATTTAGTCTAAAGAGAAATGGAAAGAAGGTAACGCCAAGCACACAAATAGACATTTTTCCAGACTCTTCACTGCTGCTGTATTCGGTCTCTGTTAGTTCATGTTAACACTATATTGTGCGCTCAGAGTGGGTTGCCAACTCCGGTTTGATGTATTCCTGGAGTTTTGATCATGTGACATTCAATCACGTGACACCGTTCCTGTGATGCCTAATCACGTGACGTTTGATCACATGACCTTTGTCCACCGTTTGCAAATGTTATTGGACAGCGCGGATCGGCTGCAAGCCTCGACAGCCAGCGTACTGCGTATACGTCAACTGCGCGCAGAAGGCCCGTTCCTTCCGGGTCGCCAGCAGCTTCCCTCGGGAGGCAGTCGCCCATTCCGGGAAACTCCCGCCGAACGCGGGAGGCTTGGGAACCCCAGCTCGGAGAAAGGAACATAAACCATAGCTAAAGACAAACAGGATTCACTTACAGCCACCTCACCTCCCGATTGTATCAATTCAATTTTCAGCAACTCATCCCTTCTTTCTTCCAGGAGAAGGTTTCGTACAAACCGCGCTGGGAAACGTATATAGACCCAGACTGGGTAAGGATGGCAGGTTTCTCTCCCTAAAGGACGTTAGTGAATCAGTTGGGTTTTTACAATAGTTCTGCAGCTAGCACACAAATTTAGTGCAGTGGTTGTCGTTACTGGACTAGCAATTTTAATCGCCCCACCATTGGCGGCCGTGCCTTCAGCTGCCTAGGCTCGAAGCTCTGGAATTCCCTCCCTAAATCTCTCTACCTCTCTCTCCTCCTTTAAGATGCTCCTTAAAACATTTGACCAAGCTTTTGGTCACCTGTCCTAATATCTCCTTATGTGGCTCGGTGTCAAATTTTGTCTGATTTCACTCCTGTGAAGCGCCTTGGGACGTTTTTCTATGTTAAAGCTGCTATATAAATGCAAGTGGTTGTACTAATCCAGAGGTCTGGACTAATAATCCAGAGAACACGAGTTCAAATCCCACCATGGCAGTTTGAGAGTTTGAATTCAATAGAGAAAAAAAACTGGAAATAAAAACCCGGTGTCAATAAAAGTGACCCTGAAGCTGTCGGATTGTCGTAAAAACCCAACTGGCTCGCTACTGTCCTTTAGGGAAGGAAACCTGCCGTCCTTACCCGGTTTGGGCCTATATGTGACTCCAGTCCACACACCAACGTGGTTGACTCTTAACCGCCCTCTGAAGTGGCCTAGCTATGGCCACACTGCAGTAGGTTCAAGAAGAAGGCTCACCACCACCTTCTCAGGGCGACTAGGACTGGGCAATAAATTCCGGCGATGCCCACATCCCGAGAAAGAATTTTAAAAAGCGAACCACAGAACAACAACACAACTTGCATTTATATAGCACCTTTAACGTAGTAAAATGTCCCAAGGAGTGTCATTAAACAAAATTTGACAACGAGCCACATAAAGAGATATTAGGACAGGTGACCAAAAGCTTGGTCAAAGAGATAGGTTTTTAGGAGCATCTTAAAGGAGGAGAGAGAGGGAGCGAGGCAGAGAAGCTTAGGGAGGGAATTCCAGAGCTTAAGACCTAGGCAGCCGAAGGCACGGCCGCCAATGGTGGAGCCATTAAAATCGGGGATGCGCAAGAGGCCAGAATTGAAGGAGCGCAGAGATCTCGGGGGGTTGTAGGGCTGGAGGAGGTTACAGAGATAGGGAGGGGGGCGAGGGCATGGAGGGATTTGAACACAAGGATGAGAATTTTAAAATCGAGGCGTTCCCGGACCGGGAGCCAATGTAGGTCAGCGAGCACAGGTTGTGATGGGTGAACGGGAGTTGGTGCGAGTTAGGATACGGGCAGCGGAGTTTTGGATGAGCTGAAGTTTACGGAGGGTGGAAGATGGGAGACCGGCCAGGGGAGCATTGGAATAGTCGAGTCTGGAAGTAACAAAGGCACGGATGAGGGTTTCAGCAACAGATGAGCGGAGGCAGGGGCGGAGACGGGTAATATTACAGAGGTGGAAGTAGGCGGTCTCGGTGATGGAGCGGACATGGGGTCGGAATCTCATCTCGGGGTCAAAAAGGACGCCGAGGTTGTGAACGGTCTGGTTCAGCCTCTCCCTCCTCCTCCTCCCCACCACTGTGCTTTCCCCCAGCTCCATCTGACACGTTAATGGAACAAATCTTCTCAGGTTTAATCCAAGAACAACAACGAAACCGCTTACAACCATATATCAAGGTATAAAGGCGGTACGAATGAAAAGGACATGTCGTGAGGGGAGATTCATCCCTGAGACCCCCTGGACCAATAAAACCAACTAAGCCCCCCCAAAAAAGCAAGGGTTGGATTTCTCCAAGTTGACGTGCAGACACTGTTGTGTGCGAACCCTAAGTCATAACCTTCTTAGCATCACGCAGCTTGCCAAAGACAACCTCTGTGGGATCAGAAGCTGCCAAGAACTTGAGGACTTTCTGTTAGGCCCCACTGTCTCTGGCCTACTGGCAAACTGCAAAAATCCCCAGCATTTTCTGTTTTCTCTTCCTATAATGGAAGCGCAAATTTAAGATCAGTAGGAATCCCCTGTCGACAAGAAAAAAAAAACCTTTTATGGAATCGAATGGCGAAGGGTATCATGTGACTGTTGCTAAATATGGCAGCAGCCAAGTCTGGTTTTCCATATCCTTCAACCTTGGCACCAGCCCAAAGGTAACACTGGTCCATGAGGAGCTGTTCAGAGATTGTGTTTTAACACAGAGATCTTCTCTTCCAATCTCCCCCCACCCCCTCCCCTTCTCTTTGTTTTCGGAGACCTTTTGACTCTTTGCACACATTTGGTACACACTGTTATTGTCACACATTTACCAGCGAGTGACCTTCGACCTCACGAATGAAAAAGAGACTTGCGTTTACACATCGCCTTTCATGACCTCAGAGCGGCCCGAAGCGTTTTACAGCAAATGAAGTACTTTTTGAAGCCTAGTCACTAATGTAGGAAACGCAGCAGCCAATTTGTGCACAGCAAGGTCCCACAAACAGCAACGTGACAATGAGCAGATAACCTGTTTTTTTAAAGTTGTTGGTTGAGAGATAATTATTTGGCCAGGACACCAGGGAGAACTCCCCTGCTCTTTTTTAAAAATTCGTTCATGGGATGTGGGCGTCGCTGGCGAGGCCGGCATTTATTGCCCATCCCTAATTGCCCTTGAGAAGGTGGTGGTGAGCCGCCTTCTTGAACCGCTGCAGTCCGTGTGGTGAAGGTTCTCCCACAGTGCTGTTAGGAAGGGAGTTCCAGGATTTTGACCCAGCGACGATGAAGGAACGGCGATATATTTCCAAGTCGGGATGGTGTGTGACTTGGAGGGGAACGTGCAGGTGGTGTTGTTCCCATTACGCCTGCTGCTCTTGTCCTTCTAGGTGGCAGAGGTCGTGGGTTTGGGAGGTGCTGTCGAAGAAGCCTTGGCGAGTTGCTGCAGTGCATCCTGTGGATGGTACACACTGCAGCCACGGTGCGCCGGTGGTGAAGGGAGTGAATGTTTCGGGTGGTGGATGGGGTGCCAATCAAGCAGGCTGCTTTATCCTGAAATAGTGCCGTGGGAACTTTTACGTCCATCTGAGAAGGCAGACGGAGCCTCGGTTTAACATCTCATCCAAAAGGACGGCATCTCTGACAGTGCAGCACTCCCTCAGTAGTGCATTGGGAGTGTCGGCCTGGATTATGTGCTCAAGTCTCTGGAGTGGGTCTTGAACCCACGACCTTCTGACTCAGAGGTGAGAGAGTGCTACCCACTGCGTGAAGGCTGACAGAGTGGGCTTCATAGACCCAGCACTCATCTCTGAGCTTCTTTAAGTCTTTATGTGCTTGCTGCAACAACAGCAATTAATTATGAGGACTTGATGGACTTGGGATTGTCGCTCATCAGCTGGTTTTGAGACCAGACTGGCTTGACACAAAATTTCCAAACCAGAAAATCTTACGTCTCCAGTCCTGGCTCTCTGAAACTCTCTCCCTGTTCTTCTCTGCCTTCAAAAGCCTCCTTTGGAACCTCTCTCTTCAACTGAGATGGATAGATTTTTGTTAGGTAAGGGTATCGAGGGATATGGAGCAAAGGCGGGTAAATGGAGTTGAGGTACAGATCAGCCGTGATCTAATTGAATGGCGGAACAGGCTCGAGGGGCTGAATGGCCTCCTCCTGTTCCTATGTCTCCTCCCCTTAGCTTTCTCCCAACCCTTACTTGTTTCCCTGTTGCCCCCTCTTCTCCTTTACTCTGAGAAGCTCCTCACAATGCCCTGCTACTTTCGAGACGCTGTTGCATGGCGAGCCATTGGTTGCGTTCCATTGCGAGCCATTCCCTCCGCGAATTTCCTCCGGCTTCAAGCCGCAGTGGGGGGAGGTTGGGGGTGGGGGAGTTAGCGGCATCGGCAATGGGGCCCGGGACCTGTTGAGGTCAGCTCACCGCGATGATCAGACGCCCAGAGGAGAGAGGCCTGCTCCTAAATGGGCCGACTCTGCCCCTCCCAGAGGTTCTTTGGCTGGGTTGAGGCTGACGACACTTGGCCTCAGCTTCTGACCAGCGTCACAAGTTCCTCCAGCGCCCTCCGTGCCCCCCTCCCCCCGCCCACCAAGCGGGTGCTCCCTCCCCAGCTATGTCAATACTGCCGCTGACGGACATCTTTAATGTCACTAATGTCCCTTTAGGGGAGGAAACCCTGCCGTCCTTACCCGATCTGGGCCTATACGTGACGCCAGTCCCACAGCGATGTGGTTGACTCTTAACTACTCTCTGAAGTGACCTAGCAAGACACTCAGCTGTAGTAGGGTTGGGCAATAAATGCCAGTGAACGCTGAGAATGAGTAAAAAAAATGGAGTGGGTGAAATCTGTTCCCACCCGGCTGGAATTTTTACCTAGCAGACGTTTCAGGCATATGGCGAGCCCACATGAGTCGGTGGAAAGCCTCATACATGTAAGGCAAAGCGGGGTCCAATGACATCAATAAGAACCCAGGAGTCAGGTGCCTGCAGTGGCAGACCCGGCAGCTGTAACCCGGTCAGCCGACTGGAGAGACCTTGCCAGGCAAGTTTCAAACTTTCCTCTGTGAGGCAGGAGGAGCAGCAGGGCGCCTGGCACTTGTCTGGCGCGAATGTTACTTGCCACTTATCAGCCCAATCCTGGGTGTTGTCCAGGTCTTGCTGCGTGCGGGCTCGGACTGCTTCATTATCTGAGGGGTTGCGAATGGAACTGAACACTGTGCAATCATCAGCAGATCACCCCACATCTGACCTGGAGGGAAGGTCATTAATGAAGCAGCTGAAGATAGTTGGGCCAAAGCAATCTTTACACCTTCTTTACAAGTAATCTTTACCTGTGATCTTTGCATGTAACTCTTTCTTTACATGTAACAACTTCAGTGCATGGAATCTTTACATGTAACACCTTCCTTATATGCAACATTTACATGTAACACCTTCTTTACATGTAATCTTGGCATGTAACTCTTTCATTACATGTAATATTTAAATGTAACACTTCCTTTGCATATAATGTTTTCATGTAACACCTTCTTTACATGTAATCTTTACATGTAACACCTTCTTTACATGTAATCTTTACATGTAACACCTTCTTTACATGTAATCTTTACATGTAACACCTTCTTTACATGTAATCTTTGCATGCAGCTCTTTCTTGACATGTAACACATCCTTTACATGTAACATCTTTACATGTAACACCATATTTACGTGTGATCTTTACCTGTAATACCTTATTTCCATGTAACAGATTCTTTACATGTAATCTTACCTGTAACACAGTTATATGTAATATTTACATGTAACATATTCTTTACATGTAATCTTTGCAAGTAGATTCTTCTTTACACATAACACCCTCTTTACATGTAATCTTTACATATAACACCCTCTTTACATGTAATCTTTACATGTCACTCCTTCTGTACATGTAACTCCTTTACATGTAGCACCTTCTTTACCTGTTGCATCTTCTTTACCTGTAGTCTTTACATGTAGCACTTTTTTTACGTGTAATCTCTTACCACCTCCTCCCCCCCGGAGTGCTGGAGCAGGCTTTCTACCCCTGGATTATCTCTTGCACTGCGTGGGCCTGCAATGCTAAACCCCAGATGTGTATCTCGGCGCAGCTGCTCTTGGTGTTCAAACACCTGGCCTGAAGAACTTCCTCCCTCGATCAGGACCAGCTGTTGCTATTCACCTAGGCCGTGACAGGCAACAGCCAAAAAATCTATCCCACTTCCCTCGCTATTCCTGGCCTGCGCAATCAATCAGCACGTTGACGTACACGGGAACTCACATGGAATCGCGTGGCTGCCGTCGCAGAGGAGGAAAAGCCTCTCAAGATTAAACACGAGTCAGTCTCGCGCGATGGACTAGCCCGATGCCGTCGGTTGCCCTGCCCTACATCTTTAAGCTGAGGCGATTTTTGCAAAGTTACCGTGTTTGTTTTATGCTCCGGCTGGTGGGTCAGCAGACACGCACAGGCAAGCCATTGTTTCTGTTTGTTTCGACTCTAGGTAACCTTACACGGTGAGGAGGGACCACATCCCGAGGCCAACCTGAACCTGTCGCACGACGGAAAAGAAACCTTTCATCCTAAACTAGCTTGGCAGCAGAACTATATTTAAGTGTACAAAACGGGTGTTAACCCTTTCAAGGTTTTAAAATCACTGAACTAACGGTTTGCGAGAAACTATCCTGTAATCATAGAAGCTTACAGCAGGGACGGAGGCCATTCGGCCCATCGTGCCTGTGCCAGCTCTTTGAAAGAGCTAACCAATGAGTTCCACTGCCTTTCCCCATAGCCCTGCAAATTTTTCCTGAAGTGTACAGAGGCACGGTAAAGTAACGGTTACGGTATTGGACCGGGCACTCGAAGGTTATGGGTCAGAAATTGCACTGAGCTGCGACTGAATGTCGCCCGCCGCTCGTTAGTAACTAACTCACTCGCAAACCTCTCGCGTGCTTCCGGCCGCCAACTTGCTTAAATTGAGAGCTGCAGGGAGAGGAGCGGTCGCTCCCCGGGGCTTCTCCGAGCGGTGAGAGCGGGGAAAGGATCTCGCTCCGTCCCCTCCACCTATCAGCTTGAAGCAAACCACGCTGTGAGAACCAGGAAGTGAAACTCATTCCCAAACCGCGCGGACTAAGAACCAGGAAGTGTCAGGTAAGATCAGTAAATGTACTATAAAATCAGATAGAAAAAGTGAAATAGAGCGAGAGTAAGATTGAAAGACTGAGATAAAAGAGACAGAAAGAAAAAGTGAGAAAATTAATCATTTAAAAATTTTTGAATTAAAATTTTTTTTAAAAAATTCGGGCGTATCAAGACGTCACATTTTTAAAAGTTAATTTTCAGTGCTGGAAAGGTTGTTGGGCTGTTATTAATACTTGCCATGCCGTTAAAACTTAGTTGAGACCTGATATAACTCAGCGTACCATTTTTTCTGGCGAGATTGGTTGGTTTCCAGCTGGACAGGAGAGCATGTTCCCACTGGTCCATTGATTCCAGCCGGTGAGATCTCTTTAACGCGAAGCTGTCAGATCAGCAGGGAACCAGGATGAGCAAGTTCCAGTTTTCCGCGTTTGACTGCGCGTGTGTGCTCACCGGAACCTGCTCTTCCATTTGCCCCGCAATAACGGCGAGCCCTGTTAGTATCGCCGTTATTTCTTGAGAAATTTCCAAGCCGAATGAGTTTAAAACCCACCAGGGTAAAGTATAAAAGTGAATTCAATAAATTTCTCATTTTGGAGGGTCAGCACCAGAACAACGACCATGAGAAACTTCCGGATTGTTGTAATATCCCAACTGGTTCACTAATGTCCTTCAGGAAAGGGAACTGGCCTCCTCTACCTGATCTGCGCTACTCGTGACTCCAGTTTCACACCGTGTGCCCCCTCAATGCCCTCTCAAGTGACCCAGACAGCAACGCAATTGTAGAACAATCAGTACTCATGAAGGCTCTCCAGATAACATAGAAACAGGAGTAGGCCACTCAGCCCATTGAGCCTGCTCCGCCATTCAATTAAATCATGACTGATCTTTACCCGCCTTTGCTCCATATCCCTTGATAACCTTACCCAACAAAACTCGATCGATTCCAGTCATGAAAGTTTCAATTGACCCCCAGCGTTCGCAGCCATTTTGGGGGAGAGGGTTCCAGATTTCCACTACTCTATGGGCGAAAAAGTGCTTCCCGATCGCTCTCCTGAACGGCCTAGTTCTAATTTTAAGACTGTGCCACAGGAGACGGGCAATAAATGCGGCGTTTCCAGCCTCACCCACACCCGAGGAACTAATTAGAGAAAAAGGAGCAGCACTGACAATTTTGAGCAACTTGCGTTCAAATTTGGAGACAGCGTAGCACCGACAGTCCCATGCAGGACTTTCGTTCTTTTCTTATTGCAGGACTTAGTGAACCATTAGTGAACTGTGGATAGGAGAGAGTTGAATAAGAAGCCTGAGATGAATTTGATAGAGAAGCACTGAGGTATCAGAGGGAAAGATTTCCTGGACACAGGGGCTGCCCGGATGGAAGCCAATAGCCTTCATCAGTCCTGGACATTCCTGTGTTCATGAGCGATGGCGTAGGGTCGTCACAATACCTCCAACAAGGCTTGACGGAAATTGGGCTTGAGCTTCCAACAGCTGGCATGGGTTTATAGAGAGGAGCTGTTCGAGATCTAATATTGACCCTATTTCCATCTGCTGTTGATAATGGCCTGTTTGAGTAGCTGCCCAAGGTCATCAGTTGAACGTATGCTGTTGGTTACCCTCCCACGATGCTCTCTCAGTCGAAAACGGGTGACCTCCGCGCACGGGCCAACACAAATATCATTGGAGAAGTAGATTTATGTTGTGGTGTGGTCTATATTTACTCAGGAAGGTCTCGGAGATGGTGAGGGGGCGGGAGAGCTTGGCAACGGCGGCCTTGGTCTGAATGGAACGCCTGATTCAAAGGAATTTGTGGAAACCCCTGAGGGTTCCCAGCTGAAATTTCTTCCTGAGTGGCTGACAGGGCCTGAAGTTGTTTACTGGGAAAAGAGGTCAGTAAACGTGTTGAAGTTCCTGAAGCCCCTCCTTTCCACTGAGAGTGGGAGTTCCGATTTCCGCCAGATGGGAGAGATCACGAAACAGCCCCATCGGCGTTTGCAAGAGATGGCAGGCTTCCCTGCAAGGAGTAGGCCAACCCAGCCCCCCCCGAGCTTGCTCCGGACCATGTGAAATATAAGGGTGGGTTTGGGGCTGTGGCAAGGGGCAGATTGACAAGGGTCAGCGACGGTATTTAAACCACCTATTTTAAAGGATTAGAGCCATCTCCTGGTGGAAACATGGAGAAACTGATCCCAGTTTATGATCTGGAATGCACTGCCTGAAAGGGCGGTGGAAGCAGATGAAATAGGAACTCTCAAAAGGGAATTGGATAAATGCTTGAAAAGGAGAAATTTGCAGCGCTATGGGGAAAGAGCTGGGGAGTGGGACGAATTGGACAGCTCTTTCAAAGAGCCGGCACAGGCACGATGGGCCAAATGGCCTCCTGCGCTGTTTGATTCTATGATTCCATGATTCGATGTGGGTCTGCCTTCATTTATGTCCACAAGGCAGCGCACAGGGCATCCTCAGTTCAGCTGCTCCAGATTTTTTAAAAACTGAACTTGAATTCTCTTTAAAAATAATCCGCAGCATTCCAGGTGAATATGGAAGAGATCTGTTCGAAAAAAATCTGATCCCATCCTCCCTCACAGTCTTCAGGAAAGACTGAACAGGCTGGGACTCTTTTCTTCAGAAGATGAAAGGCTGAATGGTGACCATAGGAACATAGGAACAGGAGGAGGCCATTCAGCCCCTCATGCCTGCTCCGCCATTTGATAAGATCATGGCTGATCTGTGATCTAACTCCATATACCTGCCTTTGGCCCATATCCCTTAATACCTTTGGTTGCCAAAAAGCTATCTATCTCAGATTTAAATTTAGCAATTGAGCTAGTATCAATTGCCATTTGCGGAAGAGAGTTCCAAACTTCTACTGCCCTTTGTGTGTAGAAATGTTTTCTAATCTCGCTCCTGAAAGGTCTGGCTCTAATTTTTAGACTGTGCCCCCTACTCCTAGAATCCCCAACCAGCGGAAATAGTTTCTCTCTATCCACCCTATCTGTTCCCCTTAATATCTTATAAACTTCGATCAGATCACCCCTTAACCTTCGAAACTCCAGAGAATACAACCCCAATTTGTGTAATCTCTCCTCGTAACTTAACCCTTGAAGTCCGGGTATCATTCTAGTAAACCTATGCTGCACTCCCTCCAAGGCCAATATGTCCTTCCGAAGGTGCGGTGCCCAGAACTGCTCACAGTACTCCAGGTGCGGTCTAACCAGGGTTTTGTATAGCTGCAGCATAACTTCTGCCCCCTTGTACTCTAATCCTTTAGATATAAAGGCCAGCATTCCATTAGCCTTATTGATTATTTTCTGCACCTGTTCATGACACTTCAATGGTCTATGTACCTGAACCCCGAAGTCCCTTTGAACATCCACTGTTTTTAACTTTTTACCATTCAGAAAGTACCCTGTTCTATCCTTTTTTGATCCAAAGTGGATGACCTCACATTTGTCTACATTGAATTCCATTTGCCACTGTTTTGCCCATTCACCTAATCTATCAATATCGCTTTGTAATTTTATGTTTTCATCTACACTGCTTACAATGCCACCAATCATTGTGTCATCGGCAAACTTAGATATGAGACTTTCTATGCCTTCATCTAAGTCATTAATAAATATTGTGAATAATTGAAGCCCCAAGACAGATCCCTGCGGGACTCCACTAGTCACATCCTGCCATTATCCCATTATCCCTACTCTCTGTCGCCTTTCGCTCAGCCAATTTCCTAACCAAGTCCGTACTTTTCCCTCGATTCCATGGGCTTCTATCTTAGCTGACAGTCTCTTATGTGAGACCTTATCAAATGCCTTCTGGATGTCCATATAAATAACATCCATTGACATGCCCCGTCCACTTCTTTAGTCACCTCTTCAAAAAATTCAATCAGGTTTGTCAGGCACGACCTACCTTTCACAAATCCATGCTGGCTCTCTCTGATTAACTGAAAATTCTCAAGGTGTTCAGTCACCCTATCCTTAATTTTCGACACCAGCATTTTCCCCACAACAGATGTCAGGCTAACTGGTCTATAATTCCCCGGTTTCCCTCTCTCCCCTTTCTTAAAAAGCAGAGTGACATGTGCAATTTTCCCATCTAGAGGGACAGTTCCTGAATCTAGAGAACTTTGAAAGATTATAGTTAGGGCATCTGCAATGTGCTCACCTACTTCCTTTAAAACTCTGGGATGGAAACCATCTGGTCCTGGGGATTTGTCACTCTTTAGTGCTATTATTTTCTTCATTATTGTTGCTTTAATTATGTAAATCTAGGCCTTTAAATAATGAAAGGGTTCGGTAGAGTTGATGTGGAGAAGATGTTTCCACTTATGGGAGAGTCCAAAACTAGGGGCCATAAATATAAGATAGTCACTAATAAATCCAATAGGGAATTCAGGAGAAACTTCCTCACTCAGAGAGTGGTGAGAATGTGGAACTCACTACCACAAGGAGTAGTTGAGGTGAATAGCATAGATACATTTAAGCGGAAGCTAGACAAACACATGAGGGAGAAAGGAATAGAAGGATATACTGATACGGTGAGATGAAGAGAGTGGGAGGAGGCTCGTGTGGAGCATAAATACCGGCATCGACCAGTTGGCATGTTTCTGTGCTGTAAATTCTATCTTTAGAAAACACTGTTTACATAAGAAATAGGAGCAGGAGTAGGCCATATGGCCCCTCGAGCCTGCTCCACCATTCAATCAGATCATGGCTGATCTTCAACCTCAACTCCACTTTCCTGCCCAATCCCCATATCCCTTGATTCCCCTAGAGTCCAAAAATCTATCGATCTCAGTCTTGTATATACTCAACAACTGAGCATCCACAGCCCTCTGGGGTAGAGAAGTCCAAAGATTCACAACCTTCTGAATGAAGAAATTCCTCCTCATCTCAGTTTTAAATGGCCGACCCCTTATCCTGTGACTATGTCCCCTCCAGTTCTAGACTCTCCAGCCAGGGGAAACAACCTCTCAGCATCTACCCTCTCAAGCCTCCTCAGAATCTTAGATGTTTCAATGAGATCACCTCTCATTCTTCTAAACTCCAGAGAGTATAGACCCATTCTACTCAAACTCTCCTCATAGGACAACCCTCTCATCCCAGGAATTAATCCAGTGAACCTCCATTGCACCGCCTCTAAGGCAAGTATATCCTTCCTTCGATAAGGAGACCAAAACTGTACACAGTACTCCAGGTAAGGTCTCACCAAAGCCCTGTACAATTGCAGTAAGATTTCTTTACTCTTGTACTCCAACCCCCTTGCAATAAAGGCCAACGTACCATTTGCTTTCCTAATTGCCTGCATGCTAACTTTTTGAGTTTCATGTACCAGGACATCCAAGTCATACGAACATACGAACGAACATACAAACATACGAATTAAGAGCAGGAGTAGGCCATTCGGCCCCTCGACCCTGCTCTGCCATTTGATAAGATCATGGCTGATCTGATTGTGACCTCAACCCTACTTTCCCGTCTACCTACGATAACCTTTGACTCCCTTGTTAATCAGGAATCTATCGAACTCAGCCTTAAAAATATTCAATGACCCTGCCTCCACCGCTCTCTGGGGAAGGGAGTTCCACAGACTCACGACCCTCTGAGAGAAAAAAATTCTCCTCATCTCCGTCTTAAATGGGAGACCCCTTATTTTTCAACTGTGGCCTCTAGTTCTAGTCTCTCCCACAAGGGGAAACATCCCTTCAGAATCTACCCCTTCAAGTCCCCTCAGGATCTTATATGTTTCAATAAGATCACCTCTCATTCTTCTAAACTCCCGTGTATACAGGCCCAACTTGTTTTTTTTTTATTCGTTCACGGGATGTGGGCGCCGCTGGCGAGGCCGGCATTTATTGCCCATCCCTAATTGCCCTCGAGAAGGTGGTGGTGAGCCGCCTTCTTGAACCGCTGCAGTCCGTGTGGTGACGGTTCTCCCACCGTGCTGTTAGGAAGGGAGTTCCAGGATTTTGACCCAGCGACAATGAAGGAACGGCGATATATTTCCAAGTCGGGATGGTGTGTGACTTGGAGGGGAACGTGCAGGTGGTGTTGTTCCCATGTACCTGCTGCTCTTGTCCTTCTAGGTGGTAGAGGTCGCGGGTTTGGGAGGTGCTGTCGAAGAAGCCTTGGCGAGTTGCTGCAGTGCATCCTGTGGATGGTACACACTGCAGCCACAGTGCGCCGGTGGTGAAGGGAGTGAATGTTTAGGGTGGTGGATGGGGTGCCAATCAAGTGGGCTGCTTTATCTTGGATGGTGTCGAGCTTCTTGAGTGTTGTTGGAGCTGCACTCATCCAGGCAAGTGGAGAGTATTGTATTCCATCACACTCCTGACTTGTGCCTTGTAGATGGTGGAAAGGCTTTGGGGAGTCAGGAGGTGAGTCACTCACCGCAGAATACCCAGCCTCTGGCCTGCTTTCGTAGCCACAGTATTTATATGGCTGGTCCAGTTAAGTTTCTGGTCAATGGTGACCCCCAGGATGTTGATGGTGGGGGATTCGGCGATGGTAATGCCGTTGAATGTCAAGGGGAGGTGGTTAGACTCTCTCTTGTTGGAGATGGTCATCGCCTGGCACTTATCTGGCGCGAATGTTACTTGCCACTTGTCAGCCCAAGCCTGGATGTTGTCCAGGTCTTGCTGCATGCGGGCTCGGACTGCTTCATTATCTGAGGGGCTGCGAATAGAACTGAACACTGTGCAGTCATCAGCGAACATCCCCATTTCTGACTTTTTGATGGAGGGCAGGTCATTGATGAAGCAGCTGAAGATGGTTGGGCCTAGGACACTGCCCTGAGGAACTCCTGCAGCAATGCCCTGGGGCTGAGATGATTGGCCTCCAACAACCACTACCATCTTCCTTTGTGCTAGGTATGACTCCAGCCACTGGAGAGTTTTCCCCCTGATTCCCATTGACTTCAATTTTACGAGGGCTCCTTGGTGCCACACTCGGTCAAATGCTGCCTTGATGTCAAGGGCAGTCACTCTCACCTCACCTCTGGAATTCAGCTCTTTTGTCCATGTTTGGACCAAGGCTGTAATGAGGTCTGGAGCCGAGTGGTCCTGGCGGAACCCAAACTGAGCATCGGTGAGCAGGTTATTGGTGAGTAAGTGCCGCTTGATAGCACTGTCGACGACACCTTCCATCACTTTGCTGATGATTGAGAGTAGACTGATGGGGCGGTAATTGGCCGGATTGGATTTGTCCTGTTTTTTGTGGACAGGACATACCTGGGCAATTTTCCACATTGTCGGGTAGATGCCAGTGTTGTAGCTGTACTGGAACAGCTTGGCTGGAGGCGCAGCTAGTTCTGGAGCACAAGTCTTCAGCACTACAGCTGGGATGTTGTCGGGGCCCATAGCCTTTGCTGTATCCAGTGCACTCAGCCGTTTCTTGATATCACGTGGAGTGAATCGAATTGGCCGAAGACTGGCTTCCGTGATGGTGGGGATATCGGGAGGAGGCTGAGATGGATCATCCACTCGGCACTTCTGGCTGAAGATGGTTGCAAACTGCTTCAGCCTTGTCTTTTGCACTCACGTGCTGGACTCCGCCATCATTGAGAATGGGGATGTTTGCAGAGCCTCCTCCTCCCAGTTAGTTGTTTAATTGTCCACCACCATTCACGACTGGATGTGGCAGGACTGCAGAGCTTTGATCTGATCCGTTGGTTGTGGAATCGCTTAGCTCTGTCTATAGCATGTTGCTTCCGCTGTTTAGCATGCATGTAGTCCTGAGTTGTAGCTTCACCAGGTTGGCACCTCATTTTTAGGTACGCCTGGTGCTGCTCCTGGCAGGAAAAATCAGAGAGCAAGTTATTTTCTTAATGGCGAGAGACTGGAAAGTACTGCAGTACAAAGGGATCTGGGGGTCCTAGTGCAAGAAAATCAAAAAGTTGGTATGCAGGTGCAGCAGGTGATCAAGAAAGCCAACGGAATGTTGGCTTTTATTGCTAGGGGGATAGAATATAAAAACAAGGAGGTATTGCTGCAGTTATATAAGGTATTGGTGAGACCGCACCTGGAATACTGCATACAGTTTTGGTCTCCATACTTAAGAAAAGACATACTTGCTCTCGAGGCAGTACAAAGAAGGTTCACTCGGTTAATCCCGGGGATGAGGGGGCGGACATATGAGGAGAGGTTGAGTAGATTGGGACTCTACTCATTGGAGTTCAGAAGAATGAGAGGCGATCTTATTGAAACATATAAGATTGTGAAGGGTCTTGATCGGGTGGATGCAGTAAGGATGTTCCCAAAGATGGGTGAAACTAGAACTAGGGGGCATAATCTTAGAATAAGGGGCTGCTCTTTCAAAACTGAGATGAGGAGAAACTTCTTCACTCAGAGGGTGGTCGGTCTGTGGAATTTGCTGCCCCAGGAAGCTGTGGAAGCTACATCATTAGATAAATTTAAAACAGTAAATAGACAGTTTCCTAGAAGTAAAGGGAATTAGGGGTTATGGGGAGCGGGCAGGAAATTGGACATGAAGCTGAGTTCGGATCGGTCAATGCCCTGTGGGTGGCGGAGAGGGCCCAGGGGCTATGTGGCCGGGTCCTGCTCCGACTTCTTGTGTTCTTTAGATTTGTGGTTGGGATCAGATCAGCCATGATCTTATTGAATGGCGGAGCAGGCTCGAGGGGCCGATTGGCCTACTCCTGCTCCAATTTCTTATGTTCTTATGCTCTTCTACACTCCTCATTGAACCAGTGTTGATCCCCTGGCTTGTTGGTAATGGTAGAGTGAGGAATATGCCGGGCCATGAGGTTACAGATTGTGCTGGAATACAATTCTGCTGCTGCTGATGGCCCACAGCGCCTCATGGATGCCCAGTTTTGAGCTGCTAGATCCTTTCTGAATCTATCCCATTTAGCACGGTGGTAGTGCCACACAACACGTTGGATGGTGTCCTCAGTGTGAAGACGGGACTTCATCTCCACGAGGACTGTGCGGTGGTCACTCTTACCAATACTGTCATGGACAGATGTATTTGCGACAGGTAGATTGGTGAGGACGAGGTCAAGTAAGTTTTTCCCTCGTGTTGGTTCGCTCACCATCTGCCGCAGGCCCCCTCTTGCAGCTATGTCCTTCAGGACTCGGCCAGTAGTGGTGCTGCCGAGCCACTCTTGGTGATAGACATTGAAGTCCCCCACCCAGAGTACATTCTGTGCCCTTGATACCCTCAGTGCTTCCTCCAAGTGGTGCTCAACATGGAGGAGGACTGATTCATCAGCAGGAGGTTTCCGTGCCCATGTTTGACCTGATGCCATGAGATTTCATGGGGTCCAGAGTCAATGTTGAGGACTCCCAGGGCCACTCCCTCCTGACTGTATATCACTGTACCGCCACCTCTGGTGGGTCTGTCCTTCCGGTGGGACAGGACATACCCAGGGATGGTGATGGAAGAGTCTGGGACGTTGGCTGAAAGATATGATTCTGTGAGTATGGCTATGTCAGGCTGTTGCTTGACTAGTTTGTGGGACAGCTCTCCCAATTTTGGCACAAGTCCCCAGATGTTAGTCAGGAGGACCTTGCAGGGTCTATTGGGCTTGGTGTTTTGCCGTTGTCGTGTCTGGTGCCTCGTGGTCCGTCCGGTTTTATTCTTATTATGACTTTTCGTAGCGAGATTTTACAACTGAGTGGCTTGCTAGGCCATTTCAGAGGGCAATTAAGAATCAACCACATTGCTGTGGGTCTGGAGTCACATATCGGCCAGACCGGGTAAGGATGGCAGGTTTCCATCCCTAAAGGACATCAGTGAACCAGATGGGTTTTTACGACAATCCGATAGTTTCATGGCCATTATTACTGATACTAGTATTTTAATTCCAGATTTTTTTTATTTAATTGAATTTAATTAATTAATTGAATTTAAATTCGCCAGCTGCCGTGGCGGGATTTGAACTCATGACTCTGGATTTTAGTCCAGGCCTCTGGATTACTAGCCCAGTAACATAACCACTATGCTACCGTACCCATTGTCCAACCTTTCCTCATAAGATAACCCCCTCATCCCAGGAATCAGTCGAGTGAACCTTCTCCGAAACCGCCTCCAAAGCAATTATATTATTTCTTAAATAAGGAGACCAAAACTGCACACAGTATTCTAGATGTGGTCTCACCAATGCCCTTTATAACTCTATGACTCTATGACTCTATATTCCATTCCCCTTGCAATAAATGACAACATTCCATTTGCCTTCCTAATCACTTGCTGTACCTGCATACTAACTTTTTGTGATTCATGTACTAGGACACCCAAATCCCTCCATACCTCAGAGTTCTATACTCTCTCTCCATTTAAATAATATACTGCTTTTCTATTCCTCCTGCCAAAGTGGACAAGTTCACATTTTCCCACATTATACTCCATCTGCCAAATTTTTGCCCACTCACTTAACCTATCTATATCCCTTTGCAGACTCCTTATGTCCTCTTCACAACTTACTTTCCTACCTACCTTTGTGTCATCAGCAAATTTAGCAACCATACATTCAGTCCCTTCATCCAAGTCATTGATATAGATTGTAAATCGTTGAGGCCCCAGCACTGATCCCTGTGGCACTCCACTCGTTACATCTTGCCGAACTGAAAATGACCCATTTATGCCTACTCTCTGTTTCCTGTTAGTTAACCAATCCTTTATCCATGCTAATATGTTACCCCCTACATGAGTTCTTATTTTGTGTAGTAGCCTTTGACGTGGCACCTTGTCAAAAGCCTTCTGGAAATCCAAGTACACAACATCCACAGGATCCCCTTTATCCGCGTTGCTTGTTACTTCCTCAAAGAACTCTAATAAATTAGTCAAACACGATTTCCCTTTCACAAAGCCGTGTTGACTCTGCCTGATTGCATTGAGATTTTCTAAGTGCCCTGTTATAATCTCCTTAATAATAGATTCTAGCATTTTCCCTATGACAGATGTTAAGCTAACTGGCCTGTAGTTTCCTGCTTTCTGTCTCCCTCCTTTCTTGAATAGAGGAGTTACATACACTATTTTCCAATCTGATGGGACCCTTCCAGAATCTAGGGAATTTTGGAAAATTAATACCAATGCATCTACTATCCCTGCAGCCACTTCTTTTAAGACCCTCGGATGAAGTCCGTCAGGACCTGGGGACTTGTCAGCTTTTAGTTCTAATAATCTTTTCAGAACCCTTTCCCTGGTGATTGTAAATGTTTTAAGCTCCTCCCTCCCTTTCACCTCTTGAATCACAATTATTTCTGGCATGTTATTTGTATCCTCTACAGTGAAGACGGACGCAAAATATCTGTTCAGTTCATCCGCCATTTCCTTATTCCCCATTATTAATTCCCCAGACTCACTCTCTGGAGGACCAACGCTTACTTTACTTACTCTTTTCCTTTTTAAATACCTGTAGAAACTCTTACTATCTGTTTTTATATTTCTAGCTAGCTTTCTCTCGTACTCTAATTTCTCCCTCCTTATTATTCTTTTAGTCATTCTTTGCTGTTTTTTATATTTTGTCCAATCTTCTGACCTGCCACTGATCTTTGTAGAATTGTATGCTTTTTCTTTCAATTTGATACTATCTTTAACTTCCTTAGTTAGCTATGGATGGTACGTCCTTCCCCTCGAGTCTTTCTCTCTCACTGGAATGTATCTTTGCTGAGTGCTGTGAAATATCTCATTAATTGTCTTCCACTGCATCTCTACTGACCTATCCCTTAACCTAACTTCCCAGTTCACTTTAGCAGCTCTGTCTTCATGCCCTCATAATTGCCCTTATTTAAGTTTAAAACACAAGTCTTAGACTTACTCTTCTCTCCCTCAAACTGAATGCGAAATTCAATCATATTGTGATCACTGCTACCTCGAGGCTCCTTTACAGTGAGGTCATTAATTAATCCTGTCTCATTACACATTACCAGGTCTAGAATAGCCTGCTCTCTGGTTGGCTCTAGAACGTGCTGCTCTAAGAAACTGTCCTGAAAGCACTCTATGAACTCATCTTCCAGGCTACCTTTGCCAATCAGATTCTTCCAATCTATATATAGATTAAAATCACCCATGATGATCGCTGTTCCTTTCTCACAAGCCCCAATTATTTCTTCCTGTATACCCTGTGCTATAGTGTGGTCACTGTTAGGGGGCCTATAAACTACTCCCACAAGTGACTTCTTGCCTTTACTATTTCTTATCTCTACCCAAACTGATTCTACATCTTGGTCTTTAGATCTAAGGTCATTTCTCTCTATTATACTCATGTCAGCCTTGATTAACAGAGCTACCTCTCCACCTTTTCCTCGCTTCCTGTCTTTCTGAAATTGTCTCTCTGGACACTAACGTTTAATAGTTTCTCACCATTTAAAAAATATTCTGTTTTTCTATTCTTCCTACCAAAGTGAATAATCTCACATTTCATCACATTACGCTCCATCTGCCACCTTCTTGCCCACTCACTTAATCTGTCTATATCCCTTTGCAGACTCTTTGTATCCTCCGCACAGCTTACTTTCCCACCTAGCTTTATATCGTCAGCAAACTTGGATACATTACACTCGGTCCCTTCATTCAAGTCATTAATATAGATTGTAAATAGCTGAGGCCCAAGCACTGATCCTTGCGGCATCCCACTAGTTACAGCCTGCCAACCTGAAAATGACCCGTTTATTCCTACTCTCTGTTTTCTGTCCTTTAACCAATCCTCTATCCATGCTAATATATTACTCCCAATCCCATGAGCCCTTACCTTGCGTAACAACCTTTTATGTGGCACCTTATCGAAAATCCAAATATACTACACCCACTGGTTCTCCTTTATCTACCCTGCTTGTTACATCCTCAGAAAACTCTAATAAATTTGTCAAACACGATTTCCCTTTCATAAAACCATGTTGACTCTGCCTAATCATATCATGATTTTCTAAGTGCCCCGTTACCAATTAGGCCTCAGCTGGAGTATTGTGTTCAATTCTGGGCACCACACTTTAGGAAGGATGTCAAGGCCTTAGAGAGGATGCAGAAGAGATTTACTAGAATGGTACCAGGGATGAGGGACTTCAGTTATGTGGAGAGACTGGAGAAGCTGGGATTGTTCTCCTTAGAGCAGAGAAGGTTAAGGGGAGGTTTGATAGAGGTGTTCAAAATCATGACTGGTTTTGATAGAGTAAATAAGGAGAAACTGTTTCCAGTGGCAGAAGGGTCGGTAACCAGAGGACACAGATTTAAGGTGATCGGCAAAAGAACGAGATGCAACATGAGGAAAAAACATCGTTACGCAGTGAGTTGTGATGATCTGGAATTCACTGCCTGAAAGGGCGGTGGAAGCAGATTCAATAATAACTTTCAAAAGGGAATTATATAAATACTCAAAGGGCAAAAAAACTGCAGGGCTATGGGGAAAGAGCAGGGGAGTGGGACTAATTGGATAGCTCTACCAAAGAGCCGGCACAGGCACGATGGGCCGAATGTCCTCCTTCAGTGCTGTATCATTCTCTGATTCTATGATTCTAATTCAATGTAATCCTCTCCTGTAGGTGCAGACTCCTGCTACAATTCAATCCCATGTTGTAGCTTCTCTGCAGTTGTGATGGAGCCTCAGCCATTGGCAAGTCCATTTCTAGCATGGAAAATAGTATTTGAGAATCCCCTGAGTAATTCTCTTCCACACAGTCTGGTCTCTCCCTTTCTCTCTTGCTTTTTCTTTAAGCATATGTGATCTCACAGCTTAAACATCCACTCCCTCCACCACCGGCGCACCGTGGCCGCAGAGTGTCCCATCAACACATACGGGTCAGTATGTAGCACTATCACCTCGGAGTCAGAAGGTCATGGGTTCGATTACCATCACCAACACCCCCACCATCAACATCCTGGGGGTCACCATTGACCAGAAACTTAACTGGACCAGCCACATAAATACTGTGGCTACAAGAGCAGGTCAGAGGCTGGGTATTCTGCGGCGAGTGACTCACCTCCTGACTCCCCAAAGCCTTTCCACCATCTACAAGGCACAAGTCAGGAGTGTGATGGAATACTCTCCACTTGCCTGGATGAGTGCAGCTCCAACAACACTCAAGAAGTTCGATACCATCCAGGACAAAGCAGCCCGTTAGATTGGCACCCCATCCACCACCCTAAACATTCACTCCCTTCACCACCGGCGCACTGTGGCTGCAGTGTGTACCATCCACAGGATGCACTGCAGCAACTCGCCAAGGCTTCTTCGACAGCACCTCCCAAACCCCCGACCTCTACCACCTAGAAGGACAAGAGCAGCAGGAACATGGGAACAACACCACCTGCACGTTCCCCTCCAAGTCACACACCATCCCGACTTGGAAATATATCGCCGTTCCTTCATTGTCGCTGGGTCAAAATCCTGGAACTCCCTTCCTAACAGCACTGTGGGAGAACCTTCACCACACGGACTGCAGCGGTTCAAGAAGGCGGCTCACCACCACCTTCTCAAGGGCAATTAGGGATGGGCAATAAATGCCGGCCTCGCCAGCGACACCCACATCCCATGAATGAATTAAAAAAAACTGCAGAGACTTCAGCACATAATCTAGGCTGACACTCCCAGTGCAGTACTGAGGCAATGCTGCACTGTCGGAGGGGCCGTCCTTCGGTTGAAATATTAAACCGCAATCCCATCTGCTCTCTCAGGTAGATGTAAAAGATCCCATGGTGCTATTTCGAAGAACAGCTGGGGAGTTTTCCCCAGTGTCCTGGTCAATATTTATCCCTTAATCACCGTCACTAAAAACAGATGATTTGATCATTAGCACACTGCTGTTTGTGGGATCTTGCTGTGCACAGATTGGCTGTTGCCTTTCCCACATTACAACAGTGTAGTTATTTGGCTGTAAAGTTCTTTGTGACATCCTGAGGTCAGGAAAGGCGCTATATAAATGCAAGTTCTTTCTTTTCCATCCACCTGAACAGGGAGAGAAGACATTGATTTAACACATTACCCAGAGGACAGCACTCGCCCAGTACTGCACCGGGAGCGTCAGCCGAGCTTATGCGCTCAGGTCGCGGAGTGGGACTTTGAACCCATGACCTTCTGACCTCGAGGTCGAGAGTGCTGCCGAAATGAGCCAAGTGGATAGCAGAGACAAAGAGGCGACACAGAGACAGAATCTCAGAGAAAGCCTGGGATCTGAACTTATGACTCTCCCTGGTATCCAGAATCTACTGAACTACCCAGCAATTAAAAGTAAGGAACCTTCCTTCTTTTTTTTGAAGAATTCCAGTAAACGCTCGCAAATTTAAAGAGGGAGAGAATGCTACAGGGACTTGCCTTGCTCTGGAGGAGTTCCAGTTGTTGTTCTCATGCAAAGAGACCCATGCTTCAGTTCCTCCGAATCTTCAACGGCAGAAATGGAAAAAAAGAAAACATTCCCCATCAAGCTTTCCAGCCTCTGATTGCTCTGTCGGGCAAGGTTTCTGTTCCAAGTTCAGCCCAGGGTCACTGGCACGCCCAATACATAAAACCCCTTCTCATTTTTTTTTTGTGTGTGTGTGCGCGCAGTGTGTTGTACAGTTCCTGGGAAAATGCAATCATAATAATTCAGCGTTGAGTACATGTGCTGGGAAATAATTGGAAAAACATGTTCGGGGTCTCTACAGGCACCTGCCCACCAGTGTGAGGATTTCCTCGCAGGCTCGAGCTGCTGTAATACCCAAAGACTCTTTGGGACTCCGATTCATCGCCGACTGCGATGACGGAGTTTCTTCCCCATCAGATTTTAATTATCGGAAAGTGATTTTTTTTTTGTTGAGTGATCACTGAAAAGAAAAGACTTGCATTTATACAGCGCCTTTAGTGACCTCGGGACGACCCAAAGCGCATCACAGCCAATAAAGAACTTTTTGTAGCGCAGTCACTGTTGTAATGTAGGGAAACTTGGCAGCCATTTTGCGCACAGCAAGATCCCACAAACAGAGATGAGATAATGGCCAGATAATCTGTTATTTAGTGATGTTGGTTCAATCACAGAATCATAGAATGGTTACAGCACAGAAGGAGGCCATTCGGCCCATCGAGCCTGTGCTGGCTCTTTGTAAGATCAATCCCGTTAGTCCCATTTCCCGCTCTTTCTTTGTAGCCCTGCAAATGTTTTCCCTTCAAGTATTTATTCAATTCCTTTTTGAAAGCCATGATTGACTCTGCCTCCGCCACCCCCTCAGGCAGTGCATTCCAGATCATAACCACTCGCTGTGTAAGAAGGTTTTTCCTCATGTTCCCTTTGATTTTTTTGCCAAATCACCTTAAATCAATGTCCTCTGATTCTCGATCCTTCCGCTAATGGGAACAGTTTCTCTTTATTTACTTTGTCTAGCCCCTTCATGATTTTGAACACCTCTATCAAATCTCCTCTCAACCTTCTCTGCTCTATGGCGAACAACTCCAGCTTCTCCAGTCTCTCCACATAACTAAAGTCCCTCATCCCTGGTATCATTCCAGTACATCTCCTCTCCTCCCTCTCTAAGGCCTTCACATCTTTCCTAAAGTGTGGTGCCCGGAACTGGACACAATACTCCAGCTGTGACCGAACCAGTGTTTTATAAAGGTTCAACATAACTTCCTTGCTTTTGTACTCTATGCCTCTATTTATAAAGCCCAGGATCCCGTATGCTTTTTTAACCACTTTCTCAACCTGCCCTGCCACCTTCAATGATTTGTGCACATATACCCCCAGATCTCTCTGTTCCTGAACCCCTTTTAGAGTTGTATCCTTTAGTTGATATTCCTCTCTTCATTCTTCCTACCAAAATGTATCACCTTGCACTTCTCTGCGTTAAATTTCATCTGCCACGTGTCCGCCCATGCCACCAGCCTGTCCATATCCTCTTGAAGTCTATCACTATCCCCCTCACTGTTTACTACCCTTCCAAGTTTTGTGTCATCTGCAAATTTTGAGATTGTGCCCTGTACACCCAAGTCCAAGTCATTAATATATATCAAGAAAAACAGGGAGGTATTGCTGCAGTTATATAAGGTATTGGTGAGACCGCACCTGGAATACTGCATACAGTTTTGGTCTCCATACTTAAGAAAAGACATACTTGCTCTCGAGGCAGTACAAAGAAAGTTCACTCGGTTAATCCCGGGGATGAGGGGGCGGACATATGAGGAGAGGTTGAGTAGATTGGGACTCTACTCATTGGAGTTCAGAAGAATGAGAGGCGATCTTATTGAAACATATAAGATTGTGAAGGGGCTTGATCGGGTGGATGCAGTAAGGATGTTCCCAAAGATGGGTGAAACTAGAACTAGGGGGCATAATCTTAGAATAAGGGGCTGCTCTTTCAAAACTGAGATGAGGAGAAACTTCTTCACTCAGAGGGTGGTAGGTCTGTGGAATTTGCTGCCCCAGGAAGCTGTGGAAGCTACATCATTAGATAAATTTAAAACAGAAATAGACAGTTTTCTAGAAGTAAAGGGAATTAGGGGTTATGGGGAGCGGGCAGGAAATTGGACATGAAGCTGAGTTCGGATCGGTCAATGCCCTGTGGGTGGCGCAGAGGGCACAGGGGCTGTGTGGCCGGGTCCTGCTCCTACTTCTTGTGTTCTTTAGATTTGTGGTTGGGATCAGATCAGCCATGATCTTATTGAATGGCGGAGCAGGCTCGAGGGGCCGATTGGCCTACTCCTGCTCCAATTTCTTATGTTCTTATGTTCTTAAAAGCAGTGGTCCCAGCACCGACCCCTGGGGAACACCACTGTACACCTCCCTCCAGTCTGAAAAACAACCATTCACCACTACTCTCTGTTTCCTGTCCCTTAGCCAATTTTGTATCCCTGCTGCCACTGCCCCTTTTTTTCCATGGGCTTCAATTTTGCTGACAAACCTATTATGCGGCACTTTATCAAACGCCTTTTGAAAGTCCATATACACATCAACCGTACTACCCTCATCCACCCTCTCTGTTACCTCTTCAAAAAACTCAATCAAATTACTTAAACACGATTTGCCTTTAACAAATCCGTGCTGGCTTTCCTTTATTAATCCACACTTAACCAAGTGACTATTAATTTGTCCCACATTATCGTTTCTAAAAGCTTCCCCAACACCGAGAAACTGACTGAGGGATAAATATTAGCCAGAACACTGGGGAGAACTCCCCTGCTCTTCTTTGAAAATTCTGTGGGATCTTATATGTCTATCTCAAAGGGCAGACAGGGCCTTGGTTTAACATCTCATCCAATAGACGGTACCTCCGACAGTGCAGCACTCTCTCAGTACTGCACTGAAGTGTCAGCCCAGATTTTATACTCAAGTCTCTGGAGTGAGATTTAAACGCACAACCTTGTGACTCAGAGTGAGAGTGCTACCCACTGAGCCAAGGCTGACACTGAGTACGTAGCCTCCTCTTTCTCCCGCTATGATCCTCCTTCATCACTAACTCTCAGTCGTCCTCCAAGATCTCTGCGCTCCTCCAATTCTGGCCTCATGCGGATCCCGGATTTTCATCGCTCCACCGTTGGCGGCCGTGCCTTCAGCTGCCGATGCCCTAAGCTCTGGAATTCCCTCCCTAAACCTCTCGGCCTCTCCACCTCTCTCTCTCTCTCCTCCTTGAAGTCGCTCCTTCAAACCTATCTCTTTGACCAAGCTTTTGGTCATCTGTCCTAATATCTCCTTATGTGGCTCAGTGTCAAATTTTTGTTTGATAATCACTCCTGTGAAGCGCCTTGGGGATGTTTTACAAGGTTACAGGCGCTATATAAATGCAAGTTGTTGTTGCAACACCATAGGGCCCATTCTGCGATCCATGCTCCCACCTAGCAAGATCGCATTGGTGGCCTAAAATGTACACTAATAAATGTACTAATTCCCTTCCTACTGTTCAATTCTTTCTACATGGAATCTATCATAACACAATCCCTGGAACATCCTTACGTTCCAGTGCAGTGTTGTCCAATACCGCAGCCACATGTGGCCAACTTTGAATCCAGATGTGCCGAATTGCATTTCTGATTAGTAAATATAAAATGAATAATAGACTCCGTCCTTGGACTTGTGATCTCAATACTCATAATCACACAGCGTAACCATGTGAACATTTGTGGGTAAAATGGTAAAATGGAAAGGAGAGTGAGGGAGTGTTTTTTGATCGTTGTGAGTGTTTTACTCCCTCGGTGACTGAATGGTGGGAGATGTTTGTTCAGCTTCACCTGTGTTGTGTGTAAGGTGTTTTCTACTAAAATTAATGCACCATTAATGGTGTCAACGTAGGAACATCTGTGGTTCGTTAGAGATTTCAATTTGACAACACTGAGCCAGCTCCGTGATAGGATCGTTTACAAACAAGGCCACCCAACTCACTTTATCCCTCTCTCGCTCTCCAAAAAATGTTATAATCAGGAATAAGTTCCCAGTCCAAACCCAAGACATGTCTCCATTATAGCTACTACATCATATCCCTCCATAGTTAATGCTTCGAACTTTCTAATTTTGGTTTGAATGCTTTGTGAATTCAACCATGACTTCAATTTTTGGAACATTAACCTCTCTTCTTTTGCCTAATTTTCTCTTTAACCTTTTTGATATCCTTCGTCCCCTCTACAACGCTAGTTTTATCTCTCACTATCACAAAGACAGTTTCCTTCCCTTTCTCCTCTGTTAACATATTCCTGGATTGTTGAGTCTTTGCTTTCAAGGTAAGAAATGTCGGGTCTGGGAAATGGAGTAAACTACTTTATATAACCAGAGTTGGCTTCAAATAATTCCCGCTACATAAAACATGGTCTGGATACAGAGTAAATCTCCCTCTACAGTGTCCCATCAAACACTCCCAGGGCAGGTACAGCACGGATTACATACAGAGTAAATCTCCCTCTACACTGACCCATCAAACACTCCCAGGGCAGGTACAGCACGGATTAGATACAGAGTAAAGCTCCCTCTACACTGTCCCATCAAACACTCCCAGGGTCAGGTACAGCGCGGGTTAGATACAGAGTAAAGCTCCCTCTACACTGTCCCATCAAACACTCCTAGGGCAGGTACAGCACGGGTTAGATACAGAGTAAATCTCCCTCTACACTGACCCATCAAACACTCCCAGGGCAGGTACAGCACGGATTAGATACAGAGTAAAGCTCCCTCTACACTGTCCCATCAAACACTCCCAGGGCAGGTACAGCACGGGTTACATACAGAGTAAAGCTCCCTCTACACTGTCCCTTCAAACTCTCCCAGGGCAAGTACAGCGCGGGTTAGATACAGAGTAAAGCTCCCTCAACACTGTCCCATCAAACACTCCCAGGGCAGGTACAGCACGGGTTAGATACAGAGTAAAGCTCCCTCTCCACTGTCCCATCAAACACTCCCAGAGCAGGTACAGCACGGGTTAGATACAGAGTAAAGCTCCCTCTCCACTGTCCCATCAAACACTCCCAGGGTCAGGTACAGTACGGGTTAGATACAGAGTAAAGCTCTCACTCGACTGTCTCATCTTGTGGCCCTTCTAAGTGTACTTACTAATTTATTGCCAATCTTAACCAATCGGCAAAAATCCAGTGTTGTGGATTTGCACCTATTATGTTGTCACCACTCCTAACTCAATCTTGCGGCTGTGCCTCACAGCCAGCCCATGGGAAGAAACCCATCCGTCTGAGTTGGGGTTACAGACCCGGGAGACCCAGAGGTGAAGGAATGGACCCAGAGTGCCAAGGTACATGACGCTGACAAACACAAAACTAGGAGCTCCAATCTGACTGCACGATTCCAGAAGCCAGAAGCGATGAACGAGCTTCCAGTTACTTCACGCTATGAAACCAACTGGAGCCAAAACCAAAGGAGGGACAAAATGTGACTACTGAGGATAGTTACAGAGTCCGAAGAAGAAAACGGTAATTAATCGCCTCCTGCTTCCTGCGGAATGTTCTGGGCTCTGCGAGCTCTTTCTTTGCCACTTCTAAAGATTAGAACATAAGAACATAAGAAATAGGAGCAGGAGTAGGCCATCCGGCCCCTCGAGCCTGCTCCGCCATTCAACAAGGTCGGGGCTGATCTTCTACCTCAACACCATTTTCCTGCACCATCCCCATATCCCTCGATGCCTTTAATATCTAGAAATCTATCAATCTCTGTTTTGAATGTACTCAATGACTGAGCCTCCACAGGCCTCTGGGGTAGAGAATTCCATAGACTCACCACCCTCTGAGTGAAGAAATTTCTCCTCATCTCGGTTCTAAATTGCATACCCCGTATCCTGAGACTGTGACCCCTGGTTCTGGACTCCCCAGCCATCAGGAACATCCTCCCTGCATCTAGTCTGTCTAGTCCTGTTAGAACTTTATATGTTTTGATGAGATCACCTCTCATTCTTCTAAACTCTAGTGAATATAGGCCTAATCGATCCAATCTCTCCTCATACGTCAGTCCTGCCATCCCAGGAATCAGTCTGGTAAACCTTCGTTGCACTCCCTCCAAGGCAAGGACATCCTTCCTCAGATAAGGAGACCAAAACTGCACACAATACTCCAGATGTGGTCTCACCAAGGCCCTGTACAACTGCAGTAAGACATCCCTGCTCCTGTACTCAAATCCTCTTGCAATGAAGGCCAACATACCATTCGCCTTCCTAACTGCTTGCTGCACCTGAATGCTCGCTTTCAGCGACTGGTGTACAAGGACACCCAGGTCTCGTTGCACCTCCCCTTTTCCTGATCTATCATCATTCAGATAATAATCTGCCTTTCTGTTTTTACAACCAAAGTGAATAACCTCACATTTATCCACATTATACTGCATCTGCCATGTTCTTGCCCACTCACCCAACTTGTCTAAATCACATTGGAGCCTCTTTGCATCCTCCTCACAGCTCACATTCCACCCCGGCTTTGTGTCATCTGCAAACTTGGAAATGTTACATTCCGTTCCCTCAACCAATTCTCAATCCATGCCAGTATATTCCCCCCAATCCCATGTGCTTTAATTTTGCACACTAACCTCTTGTGTGGGACCTTATCAAAAGCCTTCTGAAAATCCAAATACACCACACCCACTGGTTCCCCCCTATCTATATAAAATAAAGAGAGGGAAAGAAAGATTGGATTAAGAGAGAGAAAAAAAGGACAGAAAGGAGAAGTAATAAAAACAAATGTTCACCAACATTTAAAACCTGAAGGAATGAAAGTCCACACTTGTAAATCGTTAATTTCCAGTGCCAGAGATGTTGACTGGCAGTAATTAACACTTATCACATCATTAAAAGGCTACTTAGACTGAAATGGACAGGCCCTACCACAGGACGCACTGCAGCAACTCGCCAAGGCTTCTTCGACAGCACCTCCCAAACCCGTGACCTCTACCACCTAGAAGGACAAGGGCAGCAGGCACATGGGAACAACACCACCTGCCCGTTCCCCTCCAAGTCACACACCATCCCGACTTGGAAATATATCGCCGTTCCTTCATCGTCGCTGGGTCAAAATCCTGGAACTCCCTTCCTAACAGCACTGTGGGAGAACCTTCACCACACGGACTGCAGCGGTTCAAGATGGCGGCTCACCACCACCTTCTCAAGGGCAATTAGGGAATGGGCAATAAATGATGGCCTTGCCAGCGACACCCATGTCTAAGAATTAATTTTTAAAAACGCCCCAGTAGCAAGTCAAGATTGCCTTTAAGTCCATAACGTTCAAGAATATTTTTGACAATCTTCCAACGTTTCCCCAAATAATGATAATAAAAAAAAAGGGGTCACTTGAACAGCACAGATTTAAGCCACTCAGCGGAGCTGTTCGGTTTTTCTACTGGGCTGGATTCCTACCAGTCATTATGGTAGGCCCCAGAGTCTGAGAATTTACTTTCATTCAAAATATGATAATAAAACATCGGGTCCCAGAGGAGCTTGTACAAGATTTCCTCACCTGAGGTCAGGCCTGCGATTCAGAGGCCAAGTAAACAGACAAGGACATGGGGGAGTTTGGTGGTCGGGGGGGGGGGGGTGCAGCTTGGAGGAGGAAAGGCCGAGAGATTCCAAAACCCAACAGGGCCCCAGCAAACTCTAGAGGCTGTAAATTTAGGCAGGCACTCAAGTAAACACGAGCGCAGCCTGTCAGGTTGAGAAGTCAGTCCGATCATTCCCGCCTCCCCCTTGGGTGGGAAAAGGTATAATAAAACAGTAAGAAAAGAGTCGGGAGCAGCTGTTGCACTCCTGCAAGTAATTCAGCCACCGTAAACCTGCTCGGAGGCTCCCTCACAACTCAACAACAGTTCAGTCACCACCGCTGTGCATATCCGATATCTGTCGAGTGTTTAAGGAGTCCAACACTGTGAGCCGAAGCTTTTTGTAATGTTGATTCCAGACCGTGACTCAACGATCTGCTTTACAAATTAATTTTAAAGAACTGCTTTTCTCCCACGGTGGCCATTTTGGAATCCATATTTCAATTTGCTCGATTATGTAAGTCACTGGTTAGAACCCAGCTGGAGTATTGTGTTCAATTCTGGGCACCACACTTTAGGAAGGATGTCAAGGTCTTAGAGAGGGTGCAGAGGAGATTTACTGGAATGGTGTCAGGGATGAGGGACTTCAGTTCTGTGGAGAGACTGGAGAAGCTGGGATTGGTCTCCCAAGAGCAGAAAAGGTTAAGGGGAGATTTAATAGAGGTGTTCAAAACTATGTGGGTTTTGATAGAGTAAATAGGGAGAAACCGTTTCCAGTGGCAGGAGGGTCGGTAACCAGAGGACACAGATTTAAGGTAATTGACAAAAGAACCGGGGGGAGGGGGGGGCGGGGAGGAGATTTTTTTACGCAGCGAGTTGTTATGATCTGGAATGCGCTGCCTGAAAGGGCGGTGGAAGCAGATTCAATAATAACTTTCAAAAAGGAATTGGATAAATACTTGAAAAGGACAAAATTTGCAGTGTTATGGGGAAAGAGTGGGCGAGTGGGACTGATTGGACAACTCTTTCAAAGAGCCGGCACAGGCACAATGGGCCAAATGGCCTCCTTCTGTACTGTAAGATTCTATGATACTATGATCTGCAGGCCTTTGTGCAACCTTGGGCTCCATCCCCACCTCACTGCTTTGCCTATTGTCAGTGGTTCCTGCCTTAAAGCATTTAAGGGTAAGTGTTCTGCACTCTCGGACAGCATCATGGGGAATTTCACCTTTCCAACCCTTGGTTTTTCATCTATTAAAGTTAATGGGCAGCTGGGATGCACAATTTCTTGATATGCGCTCCCGGAAGACCCAGAAGTATAGAATCGGTAATCTTAGTGCACTATTAGCGAGTTTGCTCATTTATGCAATCATTAAAAAACATAAGTTTCCACTAACAAATCAAAATCACCACATAAAAGGCTCACAAGTTTCCAAGTTTTTAGAATGGGCCGGATTTTGCTGTGAAAGTAACAGTGAGGCTGAGAGGGCTCACCCTCATCCCTGCGCAAATCGGACAGGAACTTCCGGCAACTGCACGTGTGCAGTTAAATGCGGAAACGTGGGAGTTGCTGCCTGAGGTGCCCTGCTCCTCCATAAACTGTGGGAAAACGGCATCTCGCCGTCCGGCTCACCGCTCAAGTGTAGTGAACGGCGTGAAGTTCCTGTACTGTCATCGTAGATACGGACTAAACTTGCCACAGAAAGTTAGGGCTTGTCCATTCCAGTGTAAGTACCCGTTTAACGGCGTGGTAATTCTTAATTACTGCCACTTTCTCTGGTACTGAAAATTAACTTTAACTAGTGTGGAGTCTCATGCCTTCAGGTTTTAATTATTGTTGGACATTTACATTAAAAAAAATGAAATAACATTTTTTTTCTTACTTTTCCTTTCTGTCCCTTTTTTCTCTCTCTCTCTCTCTCAATCCAATCTTTCTTTCCCTCTCTTTATTTCGCTCACTGTACCTGATTTGATATTGAATTCACTGTTCTAACTTACACTTCCTGGTTCAGTCCTTGCACTGCTCATTAACGATACTTCAATCTGATCGTTTCAGGAGATACACAGTTGCCTGCCCTGTTCACACAGGTCCCAGATGCCCTGTTTGGATCTGTAACTCACAGCAACTTGCCCTGCAAAATCCCATCGAGAGTCTGTGGGCGAGTGCAGGCCCAGTGAGCGGCTGGCACAGATCGTTCCCTGCTCACGGCAAAATCCGGCCCATTTAAAAAAAAAAGTGATTCAGAAGATAAAGGTTTTTACATTGAAATCTCTAATGAAATAAAACAAGAGAGATTAAAAAAAAGAAACCCCAGTAAATTTACTAAAAATCAGTGATCACTGGTATAACGGTCTGGAATTTCCTCTTTGGGCGCAACCCAGAAGTTCGACCTGAAAATGCAGCCATTCCATCAATGTCAAATTCTCTCAAATTTCCTGCGGGCCTCATCAGAATTCACCCGAATGTAAAATAGGAGGAAATCAGCGTAAACAATTGGGGCCTGAGGAAAGCATCAAACTCACATTTTATATTTCTTCTTTAAGTATGAAAATTAAAGTTGCAACTCATTTAACCATCATTTATGCACACTAGATGCAGCATTTTTAAGAACCTGCAATCGGGGAAGCTTTTCAATTTTTAACGTGACTTCTACTGATGCCATAAAAATGCAAAGAAACAGAAAATGTAGAGCAAGTCTCAGTCAGGATAAATTTTTGTAAAACACTCACAATACTGCAATAGAAACGACTGTTTCCTGCTGCGCCTGAAAATCTGGTCGTAATTTGAAGGGAGAATCTGAGCAAGCGAATTTGCAGGAAATTCGTCTGTAAGGTGCGGGGGGGCGGGGCCGTTATCATAGGCGGAGATGTGTTCGGGCAGAGGACTCAACAAATGACCAGCTGTGGCTCAGTGGTAGCATTCGCCCCTCTGAAGGCAGCAGGTCCATGGGTGCAAGTCCCACTCCAGAAACTTGAGCCCCATAATCCAGGCTGACACTTCGGTGCAGTACTGAGGGAGTGCTGCACTGTCAGGGGCGCCGTCTTTCAGATGAGACATTAAACCGAGGCCCCGTTTGCCCCATCAGGTGGACATAAACAGCACTATTTCGTGGGAGAGCAGAGGAGTTCTCCCTGGGGCCAATATTTATCCCTCAATCAGATTATCTGGCCATTTACCTCACTGCTGTTTGCGGGATCTTGCTGTGAGCAAACTGGCTGCCTCGTTTCCTACATTACAACGGTGACTACACTTCAAAAGGTACTGAATTGGCTGTAACGTGCTTTGGGAAGTCAACATTCCGAGAAATGAATTAAAAAGATGTCTTACTCAGGTGGCCAGGGTTAGGCCCCGGGGAAAAACTGCGGTAACCATAGTGACGGTGGAAACAGGGTGGTAAGTCATTCCCCCACGATTATCGGGGAGCAGCCAGGTAGGAGACCTCCAAATCTCCCCCATTGAATTCAATGTTACATCTTGCCATAGCAGCATTTAACTACACAACCTCTGGGCTCTTAGTCCACTGCTTACGATAACTAACAGGCTACCTTACCCTACACAGTCACTGGTACAACAACAACTTGCACTTATATAGTGCCTTTAACGTCATAAAAACATCCCAAGGCGCTTCACAGGAGCGATTATCAAATAGAATTTGACACCGAGCCCCACATGGAGATATTAGGACAGGTGACCAAAAGCTTGGTCAAAGAGGTAGGTTTTAAGCAGCGTCTTAAAGGACGAGAGAGAGAGGTAGAGAGGCGGAGAGGTTTAGGGAGGGGATTCCAGAGCTTCGGGCCTAGGCAGCTGAAGGCACGGCCGCCAATGGTGGAGCGATTAAAATCGGGGATGCGCAAGAGGCCAGAATTGGAGGAGCGCAGAGATCTCAGTGGGTTTATAGGGCTGGAGGAGGTTACAGAGATAGGGAGGGGCGAGGCCATGGAGGGATTTGAAAACAAGGGTGAGAAGTTTAAAATTCGAGGTGTTGCTGGACCGGGAGCCAATGTAGGTCAGCGAGCACAGGGGGTGATGGGTGAACGGGACTTGGTGCGAGTTAGGATACGGGCAGCAGAGTTTTGGATGAGCTCAAGTTCACAGAGGGTGGAAGATGGGAGGCCGACCAGGGGAGCATTGGAATAGTTGGGCCTGGACGTAACAAAGGCCCTTAAAAAGCACGACAGTCTTTGCCTCAACTAGTTCATCTGACCGTGAAAGTACAGATGGGATCTCTCGCACGTCCTGCCTTTTCTACACCAAGAATGGATGGTGCCTTTGGGGGACATTCACCAAGCTGAGCTGAGCAGCCACCAGGGGCTGTTCTCCGTGTCACATCTGCAGTACAGCACCCCTGCACGTCCCTTCCTCTGCTGCCATGGAAGTAGGTCACGCTCCTCAGCATCTGTTGGACCCATCACGGGGAAATAACAAGCAGTGAGTTTTTTTTTGTGGTCTCACTTAACATTGTGCACAGACCGTACACAAAGGAGCCCTCCTACCCCCCCCGTGGGGTGACACTGTGCAATGGATGGCGTCCCGTCCTTTACGGTAACTGCAGGTCAAAGGCCGCACCATCGCTCACTGCGGCTCAGACCTCAAAGCTGTAAAACTCCTCACCTCCCTTGGTCGTCCCTCACTATCTGCAGACTCTGCAAAACTGAGCTGAGAGTTGTCTAATCTCTAATTTTCCCATTGACCTCTTTTTCGCTCTGACTCAATTCAATTTTAGCGAGGAACATGCATGTATGGGCCAGCCTCCTGAACTTCAAATAAATCTCGATGGTTCCAGTCTGTAACTCACTCCCGGGTATCTGTTATTCTATATATAAACCACCCAATCCCCTCGATTAGATTCCAGCCTGTAACTCACTCCCGGGTATCTGTTATTCCATATATAAACCCCCCAAACCGCCCGATTAGATTCCAGCCTGTAACTCACTCCCGGGTATCCGTTATTCTATATATAAATCACCCGAACCCCTCGATTAGATTCCAGCCTGTAAGTCACTCCCAGGTATCTGTTATTCTACAAAAAACCACCCGAACCGCTCGATTAGATTCCAGTCTGTAACTCACTCTCGGGTATCTGTTATTCTATAAATAAACCACCCGAACCCCTCGATTAGATTCCAGTCTGTAACTCACTCCCAGGTATCTGCTATTCTATATATAAACCACCCGAACCCCTCGATTAGATTCCAGCCTGTAACACACTCCCGGGTATCTGTTATTCTATACATAAACCCCCAGAACCCCTCGATTAGATTCCAGCCTGTAACTCACTCTCGGGTATCTGTTATTCTATAAATAAACCACCCGAACGGCTCGATTAGATTCCAGCCTGTAACTCACTCCCAGGTATCTGTTATTCTATATATAAACCCCCCGAACCCCTCGATTAGATTCCAGTCTGTAACTCACTCCCGGGTATCTGTTATTCTATATATAAACCACCCGAACCCCTCGATTAGATTCCAGTCTGTAACTCACTCCCAGGTATCTGCTATTCTATAAAAAACCACCCGAACCCCTCGATTAGATTCCAGCCTGTAACACAGTCCCAGGTATCTGTTATTCTATGTATGAAACATCCGAACCCCTCGATTAGATTCCAGCCTGTAGCTCACTCCCGGGTATCTGTTATTCTATGTACAAACCACCCGAACCCCTTGATTAGATTCCAGCCTGTAACTCACTCCCGGATATCTGTTATTCTATATATAAACACCCCGAACCCCTCGATTAGATTCCAGCCTGTAACTCACTCCCGGGTATCTGTTATTCTATATATAAACTCCCCGAACCCCTCGAATAGATTCCAGCCTGTATCTCACTCCCGGGTATCTGTTATTCGATGCACAAACCACCCGAACCCCTTGATTAGATTCCAGCCTGTAACTCACTCCCGGATATCTGTTATTCGATATATAAACACCCCGAACCCCTTGATTAGATTCCAGCCTGTAACTCACTCCTGGGTATCTGTTATTCTATATATAAACTCCCAGAACCCCTCGATTAGATTCCAGCCTGTAACTCACTCCCGGGTATCTGTTATTCTATATATAAACCCCCAAACCCCTCGATGAGATTCCAGCATGTAACTCACTCCTGGGTATCTGTTATTCTATATATAAACCCCCCGAACCCCTCGATTAGATTCCAGCCTGTAACTCACTCCTGGATATCTGTTATTCTATATATAAACCCCCCGAACCCCTCGATTAGATTCCAGCCTGTAACTCACTCCCAGGTATCTGTTATTCTATACATAAACCCCCCGAACCCCTCGATTAGATTCCAGTCTGTAACTCACTCCCAGGTATCTGCTATTCTATATATAAACCACCCGAACCCCTCGATTAGATTCCAGCCTGTAGCTCACTCCCGGGTATCTGTTATTCTATATATAAACCCCTCGAACCCCTCGATTAGATTCCAGCCTGTAACTCACTCCTGGGTATCTGTTATTCTATATCTAAACCCCCCGAACCCCTCGATTAGATTCCAGCCTGTAACTCACTCCCGGGTATCTGTTATTCTATATATAAACCCCCAAACCCCTCGATTAGATTCCAGTCTGTAACTCACTCCCGGGTATCTGTTATTCTATATATAAACCCCCAGAACCCCTCGATTAGATTCCAGCCTGTAACTCACTCTCGGGTATCTGTTATTCTATAAATAAACCACCCGAACGGCTCGATTAGATTCCAGCCTGTAACTCACTCCTGGGTATCTGTTATTCTATGTATAAAACATCCGAACCGCTCGATTAGATTCCAGCCTGTAACTCACTCCCGGGTATCTGTTATTCTATATATAAACCACCCGAACCCCTCGATTAGATTCCAGCCTGTAACTCACTCCCGGGTATCTGTTATTCTATATATAAACCCCCCGAACCCCTCGATTAGATTCCAGCCTGTAACTCACTCCCAGGTATCTGTTATTCTATATATAAACCCCCCGAACCCCTCGATTTGATTCCAGCCTGTAACTCACTCCCAGGTATCTGTTATTCTATATATAAACCCCCCGAACCCCTCGATTAGATTCCAGCCTGAAACTCACTCCCAGGTATCTGTTATTCTATAAACCCCCCGAACCCCTCGATTAGATTCCAGCCTGGAACTCACTCCCAGGTATCTGTTATTCTATATATAAACCCCCCCGAACCCCTCGATTAGATTCCAGCCTGTAACTCACTCCCGGGTATCTGTTATTCTATATATAAACCCCCTGAACCCCTCGATCAGATTCCAGCCTGCAACTCACTCCTGGATATCTGTTATTCTATATATAAACCCCCCGAACCCCTCGATTAGATTCCAGCCTGTAACTCACTCCTGGGTATCTGTTATTCTATATATAAACCCCCCTGAACCCCTCGATTAGATTCCAGCCTTTAACTCACTCCCGGGTACCTGTTATTCTATATATAAACACCCCGAACCCCTTGATTAGATTCCAGCCTGTAACTCACTCCTGGGTATCTGTTATTCTATATATAAACTCCCAGAACCCCTCGATTAGATTCCAGCCTGTAACTCACTCCCGGGTATCTGTTATTCTATATATAAACCCCCAAACCCCTCGATGAGATTCCAGCCTGCAACTCACTCCTGGGTATCTGTTATTCTATATATAAACCCCCCGAACCCCTCGATTAGATTCCAGCCTGTAACTCACTCCTGGATATCTGTTATTCTATATATAAACCCCCCGAACCCCTCGATTAGATTCCAGCCTGTAACTCACTCCCAGGTATCTGTTATTCTACACATAAACCCCCCGAACCCCTCGATTAGATTCCAGTCTGTAACTCACTCCCAGGTATCTGCTATTCTATATATAAACCACCCGAACCCCTCGATTAGATTCCAGCCTGCAGCTCACTCCCGGGTATCTGTTATTCTATATATAAACCCCTCGAACCCCTCGATTAGATTCCAGCCTGTAACTCACTCCTGGGTATCTGTTATTCTATATCTAAACCCCCCGAACCCCTCGATTAGATTCCAGCCTGTAACTCACTACCGGGTATCTGTTATTCTATACATAAACCCCCAAACCCCTCGATTAGATTCCAGTCTGTAACTCACTCCCGGGTATCTGTTATTCTATATATAAACCCCCAGAACCCCTCGATTAGATTCCAGCCTGTAACTCACTCTCGGGTATCTGTTATTCTATAAATAAACCACCCGAACGGCTCGATTAGATTCCAGCCTGCAACTCACTCCTGGGTATCTGTTATTCTATGTATAAAACATCCGAACCGCTCGATTAGATTCCAGCCTGTAACTCACTCCCGGGTATCTGTTATTCTATATATAAACCACCCGAACCCCTCGATTAGATTCCAGCCTGTAACTCACTCCCGGGTATCTGTTATTCCATATATAAACCCCCCGAACCCCTCGATTAGATTCCAGCCTGTAACTCACTCCCAGGTATCTGTTATTCTATATATAAACCCCCCGAACCCCTCGATTTGATTCCAGCCTGTAACTCACTCCCAGGTATCTGTTATTCTATATATAAACCCCCCGAACCCCTCGATTAGATTCCAGCCTGAAACTCACTCCCAGGTATCTGTTATTCTATAAACCCCCCGAACCCCTCGATTAGATTCCAGCCTGTAACTCACTCCTGGCTATCTGTTATTCTATATATAAACCCCCCGAACCCCTCGATTAGATTCCAGCCTGTAACTCACTCCCAGGTATCTGTTATTCTATATATAAACCCCCCCGAACCCCTCGATCAGATTCCAGCCTGTAACTCACTCCTGGGTATCTGTTATTCTATATATAAACCCCCTGAACCCCTCGATCAGATTCCAGCCTGTAACTCACTCCTGGATATCTGTTATTCTATATATAAACCCCCCGAATCCCTCGATTAGATTCCAGCCTGTAACTCACTCCTGGGTATCTGTTATTCTATATATAAACCCCCCTGAACCCCTCGATTAGATTCCAGCCTGTAACTCACTCCCGGGTATCCGTTATTCTATATATAAACCCCCCGAACCCCTCGATTAGATTCCAGTCTGTAACTCACTCCCGGGTATCTGTTATTCTATATATAAACCACTCGAACCCCTCGATTAGATTCCAGCCTATAACTCACTCCCGGGTATCTGTTATTCTATATATAAACCCCCCGAACCCCTCGATTAGATTCCAGCCTGTAACTCACTCCTGGATATCTGTTATTCTATATATAAACCCCCCGAACCCCTCGATTAGATTCCAGCCTGTAACTCACTCCTGGGTATCTGTTATTCTATATATAAACCCCCCGAACCCCTCGATTAGATTCCAGCCTGTAAGTCACTCCCAGGTATCTGTTATTCTATATATAAACCCCCCGAACCCCTCGATTAGATTCCAGCCTGTAACTCACTCCTGGGTATCTGTTATTCTATATATAAACTCCCCGAACCCCTCGAATAGATTCCAGCCTGTATCTCACTCCCGGGTATCTGTTATTCTATATATAAACCCCCCGAACCCCTCGATTAGATTCCAGCCTGTAACTCACTCCTGGGTATCTGTTATTCTATATATAAACCCCCCGAACCCCTCGATTAGATTCCAGTCTGCAACTCACTCCCAGGTATCTGCTATTCTATATATAAACCACCCGAACCCCTCGATTAGATTCCAGCCTGTAACTCACTCCCGGGTATCTGTTATTCTATATATAAACCATCCGAACCCCTCGATTAGATTCCAGCCTGTATCTCACTCCCAGGTATCTGCTATTCTATATATAAACCCCACGAACCCCTCGATTAGATTCCAGTCTGTAACTCACTCCCGGGTATCTGTTATTCGATATATAAACCCCCAGAACCCCTCGATTAGATTCCAGTCTGTAACTCACTCTCGGGTATCTGTTATTCTATATATAAACCCCAGGAACCCCTCGATTAGATTCCAGTCTGTAACTCACTCCCGGGTATTTGTTATTCTATACATAAACCCCACGAACCCCTTGATTAGATTCCAGTCTGTAACTCACTCCCGGGTATCTGTTATTCTATATACAAACCCCACGAACCCCTCGATTAGATTCCAGCCTGTAACTCACTCCTGGGTATCTGTTATTCTATGTATAAAACATCCGAACCGCTCGATTAGATTCCAGCCTGTAACTCACTCCCGGGTATCTGTTATTCTATATATAAACCCCCCGAACCCCTCGATTAGATTCCAGCCTGTAACTCACTCCCGGGTATCTGTTATTCTATATATAAACCATCCGAACCCCTCGATTAGATTCCAGCCTGTAACTCACTCCCGGGTATCTGTTATTCTATATATAAACCCCCCGAACCCCTCGATTAGATTCCAGCCTGTAACTCACTCCCAGGTATCTGTTATTCTATATATAAACCCCTCGAACCCCTCGATTAGATTCCAGCCTGTAACTCACTCCTGGCTATCTGTTATTCTATATATAAACCCCCGAACCCCTCGATTAGATTCCAGCCTGTAACTCACTCCCAGGTATCTGTTATTCTATATATAAACCCCCCTGAACCCCTCGATTAGATTCCAGCCTGTAACTCACTCCTGGGTATCTGTTATTCTATATATAAATCCCCGAACCCCTCGATTAGATTCCAGCCTGTAACTCACTCCCGGGTATCTGTTATTCTATATATAAACCCCCAAACCCCTCGATTAGATTCCAGTCTGTAACTCACTCCCGGGTATCTGTTATTCGATATATAAACCCCCAGAACCCCTCGATTAGATTCCAGCCTGTAACTCACTCTCGGGTATCTGTTATTCTATAAATAAACCACCCGAACGGCTCGATTAGATTCCAGCCTGTAACTCACTCCTGGGTATCTGTTATTCTATGTATAAAACATCCGAACCGCTCGATTAGATTCCAGCCTGTAACTCACTCCCGGGTATCTGTTATTCTATATATAAACCACCCGAACCCCTCGATTAGATTCCAGCCTGTAACTCACTCCCGGGTATCTGTTATTCTATATATAAACCCCCCGAACCCCTCGATTAGATTCCAGCCTGTAACTCACTCCCAGGTATCTGTTATTCTATATATAAACCCCCCGAACCCCTCGATTTGATTCCAGCCTGTAACTCACTCCCAGGTATCTGTTATTCTATAAACCCCCCGAACCCCTCGATTAGATTCCAGCCTGGAACTCACTCCCAGGTATCTGTTATTCTATAAACCCCCCGAACCCCTCGATTAGATTCCAGCCTCTAACTCACTCCTGGGTATCTGTTATTCTATATATAAACTCCCCGAACCCCTCGATTAGATTCCAGCCTGTAACTCACTCCTGGATATCTGTTATTCTATATATAAACCCCCCGAACCCCTCGATTAGATTCCAGCCTGTAACTCACTCCTGGGTATCTGTTATTCTATATATAAACCCCCCGAACCCCTCGATTAGATTCCAGCCTGTAAGTCACTCCCAGGTATCTGTTATTCTATATATAAACCCCCCGAACCCCTCGATTAGATTCCAGCCTGTAACTCACTCCTGGGTATCTGTTATTCTATATATAAACTCCCCGAACCCCTCGAATTGATTCCAGCCTGTATCTCACTCCCGGGTATCTGTTATTCTATATATAAACCCCCCGAACCCCTCGATTAGATTCCAGCCTGTAACACACTCCTGGGTATCTGTTATTCTATATATAAACCCCCCGAACCCCTCGATTAGATTCCAGTCTGCAACTCACTCCCAGGTATCTGCTATTCTATATATAAACCACCCGAACCCCTCGATTAGATTCCAGTCTGTAACTCACTCCCGGGTATCTGTTATTCTATATATAAACCCCCAGAACCCCTCGATTAGATTCCAGTCTGTAACTCACTCTCGGGTATCTGTTATTCTATATATAAACCCCACGAACCCCTCGATTAGATTCCAGCCTGTAACTCACTCCCGGGTATCTGTTATTCTATACATAAACCCCCCTGAACCCCTCGATTAGATTCCAGTCTGTAACTCACTCTCGGGTATCTGTTATTCTATATATAAACCCCCCGAACCCCTCGATTAGATTCCAGCCTGTAACTCACTCCCGGGTATCTGTTATTCTGTATACAAACCCCACGAACCCCTTGATTAGATTCCAGTCTGTAACTCACTCCCGGGTATCTGTTATTCCATATACAAACCCCACGGACCCCTCGATTAGATTCCAGCCTGTAACTCACTCCCAGGTATCTGTTATTCTATGTATAAAACATCCGAACCGCTCGATTAGATTCCAGCCTGTAACTCACTCCCGGTTATCTGTTATTCTATATATAAACCCCCCGAACCCCTCGATTAGATTCCAGCCTGTAACTCACTCCCGGGTATCTGTTATTCTATATATAAACCATCCGAACCCCTCGATTAGATTCCAGCCTGTAACTCACTCCCGGGTATTTGTTATTCTATATATAAACCCCCCGAACCCCTCGATTAGATTCCAGGCTGTAACTCACTCCCAGGTATCTGTTATTCTATATATAAACCCCCCGAACCCCTCGATTAGATTCCAGCCTGTAACTCACTCCCAGGTATCTGTTATTCTATAAACCCCCCGAACCCCTCGATTAGATTCCAGCCTGTAACTCACTCCTGGCTATCTGTTATTCTATATATAAACCCCCCGAACCCCTCGATTAGATTCCAGCCTGTAACTCACTCCTGGGTATCTGCTATTCTATATATAAACCCCCCGAACCCCTCGATTAGATTCCAGTCTGTAACTCACTCCTGGATATCTGTTATTCTATATATAAACCCCCCGAACCCCTCGATTAGATTCCAGTCTGTAACTCACTCCTGGGTATCTGCTATTCTATATATAAACCCCCCGAACTCCTCTTTTAGATTCCAGCCTGTAACTCACTCCCGGGTATCTGTTATTCTATATATAAACCCCCCGAACCCCTCGATTAGATTCCAGCCTGTAACTCACTCCTGGGTATCTGTTATTCTATATATAAACCCCCCGAACCCCTCGATTAGATTCCAGCCTGTAACTCACTCCTGGGTATCTGTTATTCTATATATAAACCCCCCGAACCCCTCGATTAGATTCCAGCCTGTAACTCACTCCCGGGTATCTGTTATTCTATAAACCCCCCGAACCCCTCGATTAGATTCCAGTCTGTAACTCACTCCCAGGTATCTGTTATTCTATATATAAACCCCCCGAACCCCTCGATTAGATTCCAGCCTGTAACTCACTCCTAGGTATCTGTTATTCTATATATAAACCCCCCGAACCCCTCGATTAGATTCCAGCCTGTAACTCACTCCCAGGTATCTGTTATTCTATATATAAACCCCCCGAACCCCTCGATTAGATTCCAGCCTGTAACTCACTCCTGGGTATCTGTTATTCTATATATAAACCCCCCGAACCCCTCGATTAGATTCCAGCCTGTAGCTCACTCCCGGGTATCTGTTATTCTATATATAAACCCCCCGAACCCCTCGATTAGATTCCAGCCTGTAACTCACTCCCAGGTATCTGTTATTCTATATATAAACCCCCCGAACCCCTTGATTAGATTCCAGCCTGTAACTCACTCCCGGGTATCTGTTATTCTATATATAAACCCCCCGAACCCCTCGATTAGATTCCAGCCTGTAACTCACTCCTAGGTATCTGTTATTCTATATATAAACCCCCCGAACCCCTCGATTAGATTCCAGCCTGTAACTCACTCCCGGGTATCTGTTATTCTATAAACCCCCCGAACCCCTCGATTAGATTCCAGTCTGTAACTCACTCCCAGGTATCTGTTATTCTATATATAAACCCCCCGAACCCCTCGATTAGACTCCAGCCTGTAACTCACTCCCGGGTATCTGTTATTCTATATATAAACCCCCCGAACCTCTCGATTAGACTCCAGCCTGTAACTCACTCCCAGGTATCTGTTATTCTATATATAAACCCCCCCGAACCCCTCGATTAGATTCCAGCCTGTAACTCACTCCCAGGTATCTGTTATTCTATATATAAACCACCCGAACCCCTCGATTAGATTCCAGCCTGTAACTCACTCCCGGGTATCTGTTATTCTATATATAAACCCCCCGAACCCCTCGATTAGATTCCAGCCTGTAACTCACTCCCGGGTATCTGTTATTCTATATATAAACCCCCCGAACCCCTCGATTAGATTCCAGCCTGTAACTCACTCCCAGGTATCTGTTATTCTATATATAAACCCCCCGAACCCCTCGATTAGATTCCAGCCTGTAACTCACTCCTGGGTATCCATTATTCTATATATAAACCCCTCGAACCCCTCGATTAGATTCCAGTCTGTAACTCACTCCCGGGTATCTGTTATTCTATATATAAACCCCCCGAACCCCTCGATTAGATTCCAGCCTGTAACTCACTCCTAGGTATCTGTTATTCTATATATAAATCACCCGAACCCCTCGATTAGATTCCAGTCTGTAACTCACTCCTGGGTATCTGTTATTCTATATATAAACCCCCCCGAACCCCTCGATTAGATTCCAGCCTGTAACTCACTCCTAGGTATCTGTTATTCTATATATAAACCCCCCGAGCCCCTCGATTAGATTCCAGATGAACCATTCTCGCAGTGGGTGCCTCAAACAGGTGCTCGGCCCCTTATTTGAAAGTGAAAATGGCGGAAGACCTGTTTCAAGCATGGACACCTACGGCTGTTCATTTCTCTCCACTTCTGGCCGGAAATGTCACCTGCTTCGTGCCCACAGAATGGCGGGGTGGGGGGGGGGGGTTAGGAGAATTGTAAAATCATACAGCACAGAAGGAGGCCATTTGGCCCATTGTGTCTGTGCCGGCTCTTTGAAAGATTGTCCAATTAGTCCCACTCCCCCTGCTCTTTCCCCATAGTCCTGCAAATATTTTCCTTCAAGTGTTTATCCAAATCCCTTTTGAAAGTTACTATTGAATCTGCTTCCACCGCCCTTTCAGGCAGCGCATTCCAGATCATCACAACTCGCTGTGTAAAAAAAATATTTCCTCATCTCCCCTCTGGCTCTTTTGCCTCTGGTCACTTCGAGCCTGAGACTGGAGAAATTATAATGGGGAATCAGGAAATGGCAGAGACGTTAAACAGTAGAAGACACAAAAAACATACCAGAGATAGTGGGGAACCAAGGGGCTAATGAGAGTGAGGAACTTAAAGTAATTAATATCAGTAGAGAAAAAGTACTGGAGAAACTAATGGGACTAAAAGCTGATAAATCCCCTGGACCTGATGACCGACATCCAAGGGTTCTAAAACAGGTGGCTGCAGAGATTGTGGATGCATTTGGATCTTCCAAAATCCCTGTGGATTGGAAGGTAGCAAATGTAACCCCGCTATTCAAGAAAGGAGGGAGAGAGAAAACAGGGAACTACAGGCCAGTTAACCTGATATCAGTCGTTGGGAAAATGCTAGAATCCATTATTGAGGAAATTGTAACAAGGCACTTAGAAAATCATAATATGATTAGACAGAGTCAACATGGTTTTATGAAAGGGAAATCGTGTTTGACAAATCTATGAGAGTTTTTTGAGGATGTAACTAGCAGGGTAAATAAAGGGGAACCAATGGATGTCGTATATTTGGATTTTCAAAAGGCATTCGATAAGATGCCACAGAAAAGGTTGTTACACAAGATCGGGCTCATGGGATTGGGGGTAATATATTAGACTGGATAGAGGATTGGTTAATGGACAGAAAACAGAGAGTAGGGATAAACGGGTCATTCTCAGGTTGGCAGGCTGTAACTAGTGGGGTACCACAAAGATCGGTGCTTGGGCCTCAGCTATTTATTAATGACTTAGATGAAGGGACCGAGTGTAATGTATCCAAGTTTGCTGATGATACAAAGCTAGGTGGGAAAGTAAGCTGTGAGGAGGACACAAAGAGTCTGCAAAGGGATACAGACAGGTTAAATGAGTGGGCAAAAAGGGGGCAGATGGAGTATAATGTGGGGAAATGTGAGGTTATTCACTTTGGTAGGAAGAATAGAAAAACAGAATATTTTTTAAATGATGAGAAACTATTAAATGTTGATGTTCAGAGAGACTTGCGTATCTTCGTACAAGAAACACAGAAAGTTAGCATGCATGTACAGCAGGCAATGCAGGAAGGCAAATGGCATGTTGGCCTTTATTGCAAGGGGTTTGGAATACAAGAGTAAGGAAGTCTTACTACAATTGTACAGGGCTTTGGTGAGACCTCACCTGGAGTACTGTGTACAGTTTTGGTCTCCTTATTTAAGGAAGGATATACTTGCCTTAGAGGCATTGCAACAAAGGTTCACTAGATTAATTCCTGGGATGAGAGGGTTGTCCTATGAAGAGAGATTGAGTAGAATGGGCCTATACTCTGGAGTTTAGAAGAATGAGAGGTGATCTCATTGAAACATGTAAGATTCTGAGGGGACTTGACAGGGTAGATGCTGAGAGGTTGTTTCCCCTGGCTGGAGAGTCTAGAACTAGGGGGCATAGTCTCAGGGTAAGGGGTGGCCATTTAAGACTGAGATGAGGAGGAATTTCTTCACTCAGAGGGTTGTGAATTTTTGGAATTCTCTACCCCAGAGGGCTGTGGGTGCTGAGTCATTAAATATATTCAAGGCTGAGATGGATAAATTTTTGGACTCGAGGGCAATCAAGGGATATGGGGATCGGGCAGGAAAGTGGAGTTGAGGTCGAAGATCAGCCATGATCTGATTGAATGGCGGAGCAGGCTCGAGGGGCCATGTGGCCTACTCCTGCTCCTATTTCTTATGTTCTTACCTTAAATCTGTGTTCTTGATTACTGATCCTCCTGCCACTGGAAACAGTTTCTCCCTATTTACTCCATCAAAAGCCTTCATAAGTTTGAACATAATTAAATCTCCCCTTAACCTTCTCTGTTCTAAGGAGAACAATCCCAGCTTCTCCAGTCTCTCCACGTAACTGAAGTCCCTCATCCCTGGTACCATTCTAGTAAATCTCTTCTGCACCCTCTCTAAGGCCTTGACATCCTTCCTAAAGTGTGGTGCCCAGAATTGAACACAATACTCCAGCTGAGGCCTAACCAGTGTTTTATAAAGGTTCAGCAATAACTTCCTAGTCGGCCGGTTTGTGCCCAAAAAAAAAAAGAGTACAAATATACAGGCGAAGATGTCCTGAAACCCCTCTCCGACCCGATGTCTATCTTGGTGCTATTTTCAGGGGTGCATTCCACTCTCTCTGAAGTCTTGGCCGAACAGGGGTTTGATTTGAATCTTTTAGTGTAAACTGCTGTCATATTTTCCCTGGCAGAGAGCAAAACTGTTATTGCTCTGCAAATTTATGACATTATTTTTGGGATTCATCAAGATTATTAACAAGTGTGGTTAAAATTGTTAAATTCATCCATATGGCATCAATACTTAAAACCACAAAGCAATAATAAATAATAAATTACGTCAACATTTCATTCCCTGAAGAAAGAAGGATAGAGAGAGATAAAGAGAGAGAGGGACAGAGAGAGAGATAGATACACAAATACACAGAGAGGGAGAAACACACACAAATACACAGAGAGGGTCAGAGAGAGACACACACACAAATACACAGAGAGGGTCAGAGAGAGGGACACACACACACAAATACACAGAGAGGGTCAGAGAGAGAGACACACACACACAAATACACAGAGAGGGACAGAGAGAGAGACACACACACAAATACACAGAGAGGGACAGAGAGAGAGAGAGACACGCACAAATACACAGAGAGGGACAGAGAGAGAGAGAGACACGCACAAATACACAGAGAGGGACAGAGAGAGAGAGAGACACGCACAAATACACAGAGAGGGACAGAGAGAGACACACACACAAATACACAGAGAGGGACAGAGAGAGAGACACACACACACACACAAATACACAGAGAGGGACAGAGAGAGAGACACACACACACAAATACACAGAGAGGGACAGAGAGAGACACAAACACACACACAAATACACAGAGAGAGACACACACAAATACACAGAGAGGGACAGAGAGAGACACACACACAAATACACAGAGAGGGTCAGAGAGAGGGACACACACACACAAATACACAGAGAGGGTCAGAGAGAGAGACACACACACACAAATACACAGAGAGGGACAGAGAGAGAGACACACACACAAATACACAGAGAGGGACAGAGAGAGAGAGAGACACGCACAAATACACAGAGAGGGACAGAGAGAGAGAGAGACACGCACAAATACACAGAGAGGGACAGAGAGAGAGAGAGACACGCACAAATACACAGAGAGGGACAGAGAGAGACACACACACAAATACACAGAGAGGGACAGAGAGAGAGACACACACACACACACAAATACACAGAGAGGGACAGAGAGAGAGACACACACACACAAATACACAGAGAGGGACAGAGAGAGACACAAACACACACACAAATACACAGAGAGAGACACACACAAATACACAGAGAGGGACAGAGAGAGACACACACAAATACACAGAGAGAGACACACACAAATACACAGAGAGGGACAGAGAGAGAGACACACACAAATACACAGAGAGGGACAGAGAGAGAGACACACACACACACACAAATACACAGAGAGGGACAGAGAGAGACACACACACACACACAAATACACAGAGAGAGACACACACAAATACACAGAGAGGGACAGAGAGAGAGACACACACACAAATACAGAGAGGGACAGAGATACACACACACACAAATACACAGAGAGGGACAGAGAGAGACACACACACAAATACACAGAGAGAGACAGAGAGAGACACACACACAAATACACAGAGTGGGACAGAGAGAGACACACACACAAATATACAGAGAGGGACAGAGAGAGACACACACAAATACACAGAGTGGGACAGAGAGAGAGACACACACAAATACACAGAGAGGGACAGAGAGAGAGACACACACAAATACACAGAGAGGGACAGAGAGAGAGACACACAAATACACAGAGAGGGACGGAGAGAGAGACACACACAAATACACAGAGTGGGACAGAGAGACACACACACAAATACACAGAGAGGGACAGAGAGAGACACACACACAAATACACAGAGAGGGACAGAGAGAGAGACACACACACAAATACACAGAGAGGGAAAGAGGGAGAGACACACACAAATACACAGAGAGGGACAGAGAGAGAGACACACACAAATACACAGAGAGGGACAGAGAGAGACACACACACAAATACACAGAGAGGGACAGAGAGAGAGACACACACACAAATACACAGAGAGGGAAAGAGGGAGAGACACACACAAATACACAGAGAGGGACAGAGAGAGAGACACACACAAATACACAGAGTGGGACAGAGAGACACACACACAAATACACAGAGAGGGACAGAGAGAGACACACACACAAATACACAGAGAGGGACAGAGAGAGAGACACACACACAAATACACAGAGAGGGACAGAGAGAGAGACACACACACAAATAAACAGAGAGGGACAGAGAGAGAGACACACACACAAATACACAGAGAGAGAGACACACAAATACACAGAGAGGGACAGAGAGAGAGACACACACAAATACACAGAGAGAGACAGAGAGAGACACACACACAAATACACAGAGAGGGTCAGAGAGAGACACACACACAAATACACAGAGAGGGTCAGAGAGAGGGACACACACACACAAATACACAGAGAGGGTCAGAGAGAGAGACACACACACACAAATACACAGAGAGGGACAGAGAGAGAGACACACACACAAATACACAGAGAGGGACAGAGAGAGAGAGAGACACGCACAAATACACAGAGAGGGACAGAGAGAGAGAGAGACACGCACAAATACACAGAGAGGGACAGAGAGAGACACACACACAAATACACAGAGAGGGACAGAGAGAGAGACACACACACACACACAAATACACAGAGAGGGACAGAGAGAGAGACACACACACACAAATACACAGAGAGGGACAGAGAGAGACACAAACACACACACAAATACACAGAGAGAGACACACACAAATACACAGAGAGGGACAGAGAGAGACACACACAAATACACAGAGAGAGACACACACAAATACACAGAGAGGGACAGAGAGAGACACACACACAAATACACAGAGAGGGACAGAGAGAGACACACACACACACACAAATACACAGAGAGAGACACACACAAATACACAGAGAGGGACAGAGAGAGAGACACACACACAAATACAGAGAGGGACAGAGAGACACACACACACAAATACACAGAGAGGGACAGAGAGAGACACACACACAAATACACAGAGAGAGACAGAGAGAGAGACACACAAATACACAGAGAGGGACAGAGAGAGAGACACACACACAAATACAGAGAGGGACAGAGAGACACACACACACAAATACACAGAGAGGGACAGAGAGAGAGACACACACACAAATACAGAGAGGGACAGAGAGACACACACACACAAATACACAGAGAGGGACAGAGAGAGAGAGAGACACACACAAATATACAGAGAGGGACAGAGAGAGACACACACACAAATACACAGAGAGAGACAGAGAGAGACACACACAAATACACAGAGAGGGACAGAGAGAGAGACACACACACAAATACAGAGAGGGACAGAGAGACACACACACACAAATACACAGAGAGGGACAGAGAGAGAGACACACACACAAATACAGAGAGGGACAGAGAGACACACACACACAAATACACAGAGAGAGACAGAGAGAGACACACACACAAATACACAGAGTGGGACAGAGAGAGACACACACACAAATACACAGAGAGGGTCAGAGAGAGGGACACACACAAATACACAGAGAGGGTCAGAGAGAGAGACACACACAAATACACAGAGAGGGACAGAGAGAGAGACACACACAAATACACAGAGAGGGTCAGAGAGAGAGACACACACAAATACACAGAGAGGGACAGAGGGAGAGACACACACAAATACACATAGAGGGACAGAGAGAGAGACACACACAAATACACAGAGTGGGACAGAGAGACACACACACAAATACACAGAGAGGGACAGAGAGAGAGACCCACACACAAATACACAGAGAGAGAGAGAGAGAGAGACACACACAAATACACAGAGAGTGACAGAGAGAGACACACACACAAATACACAGAGAGGGACAGAGAGAGAGACCCACACACAAATACACAGAGTGGGACAGAGAGAGAGACACACACAAATACACAGAGAGGGAGAGACACACACAAATACACAGAGAGGGACAGAGAGAGAGGCACACACAAATACACAGAGAGGGCGAGAGAGAGACACACACACAAATACACAGAGTGGGACAGAGAGACACACACACAAATACACAGAGAGGGACAGAGAGAGAGAGACACACACAAATACACAGAGAGGGACAGAGAGAGAGACACACACAAATACACAGAGAGGGACAGAGAGAGAGAGACACACACAAATACACAGAGAGGGACAGAGAGAGAGACACACACAAATACACAGAGAGGGACAGAGAGAGAGACACACAGACAAATACACAGAGAGAGAGACACACAAATACACAGAGAGGGACAGAGAGAGCGACACACACAAATACACAGAGAGGGAGAGACACACACAAATACACAGAGAGGGACAGAGAGAGAGACACACACAAATACACAGAGAGGGACAGAGAGAGAGAGAGACACACACAAATACACAGAGAGGGACAGAGAGACACACACACAAATACACAGAGAGGGCAGAAAGACACACACAAATACACAGAGAGGGACAGAGAGAGACACACACACAAATACACAGAGAGGGAGAGAGAGACACACACACAAATACACAGAGAGGGAGAGAGAGAGAGACACACACACCAAATACACAGAGAGGGAGAGAGAGACACGCACAAATACACAGAGAGGGACAGAGAGAGACACACACACAAATACACAGAGAGGGAGAGAGAGACACACACAAATACACAGAGAGGGACAGAGAGAGAGACACACACACACAAATACACAGAGAGGGACAGAGAGAGACACACACAAATACACAGAGAGAGACAGAGAGAGACACACACACACACAAATACACAGAGAGGGACAGAGAGAGAGACACACACACACACAAATACACAGAGAGGGACAGAGAGAGACACACACACACACAAATACACAGAGAGGGACAGAGAGAGACACACACACAAATACACAGAGAGGGACAGAGAGAGACACACACACACAAATACACAGAGAGAGACACACACAAATACACAGAGAGGGACAGAGAGAGAGACACACACACAAATACAGAGAGGGACAGAGAGACACACACACAAATACACAGAGAGAGACAGAGAGAGAGACCCACACAAATACACAGAGAGGGACAGAGAGAGACACACACACAAATACACAGAGAGAGACAGAGAGAGAGACACACACAAATACACAGAGTGGGACAGAGAGAGACACACACACAAATACACAGAGAGGGACAGAGAGAGAGACACACACAAATACACAGAGTGGGACAGAGAGAGACACACACACACAAATACACAGAGAGAGACAGAGAGAGACACACACAAATACACAGAGAGGGACAGAGAGAGAGACACACACACAAATACACAGAGAGAGACAGAGAGAGAGACACACACACAAATACACAGAGAGGGTCAGAGAGAGAGACACACACACAAATACACAGAGAGAGACAGAGAGAGAGACACACACACAAATACACAGAGAGGGTCAGAGAGAGAGACACACACAAATACACAGAGAGGGACAGAGAGAGAGACACACACAAATACACAGAGAGAGACAGAGAGAGAGACACACACACAAATACACAGAGAGGGTCAGAGAGAGAGACACACACAAATACACAGAGTGGGACAGAGAGAGAGACACACAAATACACAGAGAGAGACAGAGAGAGACACACACAAATACACAGAGAGGGAGAGACACACACAAATACACAGAGAGGGACAGAGAGAGAGACACACACAAATACACAGAGAGGGACAGAGAGAGAGACACACACAAATACACAGAGAGGGACAGAGAGAGACACACACAAAAATACACAGAGAGGGAGAGACACACACAAATACACAGAGTGGGACAGAGAGACACACACACAAATACACAGAGAGGGACAGAGAGAGAGAGACACACACAAATACACAGAGAGGGACAGAGAGAGAGACACACACACAAATACACAGAGTGGGACAGAGAGAGAGACACACACAAATACACAGAGAGGGACAGAGAGAGAGACACACACACAAATACACAGAGAGAGAGACACACAAATACACAGAGAGGGACAGAGAGAGAGACACACACAAATACACAGAGAGGGAGAGACACACACAAATACACAGAGAGGGACAGAGAGAGAGACACACACAAATACACAGAGAGGGAGAGAGAGACACACACACACAAATACACAGAGAGGGACAGAGAGAGACACACACACAAATACACAGAGAGGGAGAGAGAGACACACACAAATACACAGAGAGGGAGAGACACACACAAATACACAGAGAGGGACAGAGAGAGACACACACACAAATACACAGAGAGGGAGAGAGAGACACACACAAATACACAGAGAGGGACAGAGAGAGAGACACACAAATACACAGAGAGGGAGAGAGAGACACACACAAATACACAGAGAGGGAGAGACACGCACAAATACACAGAGAGGGACAGAGAGAGACACACACACAAATACACAGAGAGGGAGAGAGAGAGACACACACCAAATACACAGAGAGGGAGAGAGAGACACACACAAATACACAGAGAGGGACAGAGAGAGAGACACACACAAATACACAGAGAGGGACAGAGGGAGACACACACACAAATACACAGAGAGGGACAGAGAGAGAGACAGACACAAATACACAGAGAGGGACAGAGAGAGAGAGACACACACACACAAATACACAGAGAGGGACAGAGAGAGAGACACACACAAATACACAGAGAGGGACAGAGAGAGAGACACACACAAATACACAGAGAGGGACAGAGAGAGAGACACACAAATACACAGAGAGGGACAGAGAGAGACACACACACACAAATACACAGAGAGGGTCAGAGAGAGAGAGACACACACAAATACACAGAGAGGGACAGAGAGAGAGAGACACACACACAAATACACAGAGAGGGACAGAGAGAGACACACACCAAATACACAGAGAGGGACAGAGAGAGAGACACACACAAATACACAGAGAGGGACAGAGAGAGAGAGACACACACACAAATACACAGAGAGGGACAGAGAGAGACACACACCAAATACACAGAGAGGGACAGAGAGAGAGACACACACAAATACACAGAGAGGGACAGAGAGAGAGACACACACACAAATACACAGAGAGGGACAGAGAGAGAGACCTTCTGGGGAAGGTGGGACTTGTACAAGTCGGACGTGTTGCACCTGAACCAGAGCGGGACAAATATCCTTGCGGGGAGGTTTGCTCGCACTGTTGGGGGGGGGTTTAAACTAACTTGGCAGAGGGATGGGATACAGAGTGGAGCTACAATAGGGGGTGATGTGCAGCCAAATATAGAGAAAAAAACAAGTCAGCTTGGAAGACAGGGCAAATATGTGAGGGCAAGGCTGGATGGCATCTATTTTAATGCAAGGAGTCTTGCGAATAAGGTGGATGAACTGAAGGTGTTGATAAACACATGGGAGTATGATATTATTGCTGTCACAGAGACATGGTTGAGGGAGGGGCAAGACTGGTAGCTCAATATTCCGGGGTACAGAATCTTCAGGCGAGACAGAGGGGGAGGTATAAGAGGAGGGGGGGTCGCAATATTAATTAAAGAATCAATTACTGCCATAAGGAGGGATGATATATTAGCAGGTTCCTCAAATGAGGCCATATGGGTGGAGCTTAAAAACAAAAAGGGGGCAAGCACTTTGATGGGAGTGTACTATAGGCCCCCAAACAGTCAGGGGGAGATAGAGGAACAGATATGTAGGCAAATCTCAGAAAATTGTGCAAATAAAAGGGTAATAATAGTGGGGGATTTCAACTTCCCCAATATTAACTGGGATACTCAGAGTGTAAAAGGCTTAGAGGGTACAAAATTCTTAACGTGCATCCAGGAGAGCTTTTTGAGCCAGCATGTAGAAAGTCCTACAAGAGAGGGGGCGGTACTGGACCTAATTCTAGGGAATGTGGCCGGCCAAGTGGAAGAAGTGCTAGTAGGTGAGCACTTTGGTGACAGTGACCATAATTCGGTGAGATTTAAGGTGGTCATGGAAAAGGACAGGGAGGGGCCGGAAATAAAGGTTCTAAATTGGGGGAAGGCCGATTTTAATAGGATAAGGCAGGATCTGGCCAAAATGGACTGGGATCAGCAGCTTGTAGGAAAATCCGCATCGGAGCAATGGGAGTCTTTCAGAAGGGAGATTGAGACCATACAATGGCAACATGTTCCCGTAAAGGTCAAGGGTGGTTCCAAGAACTCCAGGGAACCTTGGATGTCAGGGGATATACGAGAATGGATTAGGAAAAAAAGGAGGGCTTTTGGCAGATACAAAAGGCTAAAGACGGAGGAAGCCCTAGAGGAGTACAAAAAGTGCAGGGGGATACTTAAAAAAGAAATTAGGAGATCAAGGAGGGGCCATGAAATAACACTGGCGAGCAAAATAAAGGAAAATCCTAAGATGTTTTATAAGTATATTAAGGGTAAGAGGATGACTAGGGAAAAAATAGGGCCCATAAGGGACAAAAATGGCAATCTGTGTGTGGAGCCGGCAGATGTAGGAGGGGTTCTAAATGAATTTTTTGCATCTGTTTTCACTATGGAGAAGGACGATGCAGACATAGAAATACAGCAGGGGGACTGTGATATACTCGAACATATTAACATCGAGCGGGAGGAGGTATTGGCGGTTTTAGCAGGCCTAAAAATGGATAAATCCCCAGGCCCGGACGAAATGTATCCCAGGCTACTGTGTGAGGCAAAGGAGGAGATTGCGGGGGCTCTGACACATATATTCAGAACCTCTCTGGCCACAGGGGATGTGCCAGAGGACTGGAGAACCGCTAATGTAGTACCATTATTCAAGAAGGGGAGTAGGGAAAAACCGGGGAACTACAGGCCAGTGAGCCTAACATCAGTGGTAGGAAAATTATTGGAAAAAATTCTGAAGGACAAAATTAGTCTCCACTTGGAGAAGCAAGGATTAATCAGGGATAGTCAACATGGCTTTGTCAAGGGAAGATCATGTCTGACTAATTTGATTGAATTTTTTGAGGGGGTGACTAGGCGTGTGGATGAGGGTAACGCAGTGGATGTGGTATACATGGATTTCAGTAAGGCCTTCGATAAAGTCCCCCACAGGAGACTGGTCAAGAAGGTACGAGCCCATGGAATCCAGGGTGCCTTGGCACTTTGGATACAAAACTGGCTTAGTGGCAGAAGGCAGAGGGTGATGGTCGAAGGTTGTTTTTGTGACTGGAAGCCTGTGGCCAGTGGGGTACCACAGGGATCGGTGCTGGGTCCCTTGCTGTTTGTGGTCTACATTAATGACTTGGATATGAATGTAAAAGGTATGATCAGTAAGTTCGCTGATGATACAAAAATTGGTAGGGTGGTAAATAGTGAGGAGGATAGCCTCAGTCTGCAGGACGATATAGATGGGTTGGTCAGATGGGCGGAACAGTGGCAAATGGAATTTAACCCGGAAAAGTGCGAGGTGATGCACTTTGGAGGGACTAACAAGGCAAGGGAATACACAATGAATGGGAGGACCCTAGGCAAGACAGAGGGTCAGAGGGATCTTGGTGTGCAAGTTCACAGATCCCTGAAGGCGGCGGAACAGGTAGATAAGGTGGTAAAGAAGCCATATGGGATACTTGCCTTTATTAGCCGAGGCATAGAATATAAGAGCAAGGAGGTTATGATGGAGCTGTATAAAACACTGGTTAGGCCACAGCTGGAGTACTGTGTGCAGTTCTGGTCGCCACACGACAGGAAGGATGTGATCGCTTTGGAGAGGGTGCAGAGGAGATTCACCAGGATGTTACCAGGGCTGGAGCGCTTCAGCTATGAAGAGAGACTGGGAAGATTGGGATTGTTATCCTTGGAGCTGAGGGGGGACATGATTGAGGTGTACAAAATTATGAGGGGCACAGATAGGATGGATACTAAGGAGCTTTTTCCCTTCGTTGAGGGTTCTATAACAAGGGGACATAGATTCAAGGTAAAAGGCGGGAGGATTAGAGGGGATTTGAGAAAGAACTTTTTCACCCAGAGGGTGGTTGGAGTCTGGAACTCACTGCCTGAGAGGGTTGTGGAGGCAGGAACCCTCACAACATTCAAGAAGCATTTGGATGAGCACTTGAAATGCCATAGCATACAAGGCTACGGACCAAATGCTGGAATATGGGATTAGAGTAGACAGGGCTTGATGGCCGGCGCGGACACGATGGGCCGAAGGGCCTCTATCCGTGCTGTATAACTCTATGACTCTATGACTCTATGACACACACAAATACACAGAGAGGGACAGAGAGAGAGAGAGAGACACACACAAATACACAGAGAGGGACAGAGAGACACACACAAATACACAGAGAGGGACAGAGAGAGAGACACACACACAAATACACAGAGAGGGACAGAGAGAGAGACACACACACAAATACACAGAGAGGGACAGAGAGAGAGACACACACACAAATACACAGAGAGGGACAGACAGAGAGACACACACAAATATACAGAGAGGGACAGACAGAGAGACACACACAAATACACAGAGAGGGACAGAGAGAGAGACACACACAAATACACAGAGAGGGACAGAGAGAGAGACACACACAAATACACAGAGAGTGACAGAGAGAGAGAGAGACACACACAAATACACAGAGAGGGACAGAGAGAGAGACACACACAAATACACAGAGAGGGACAGAGAGAGAGACACACACAAATACACAGAGAGGGACAGAGAGAGAGACACAGACAAATACACAGAGAGGGACAGAGAGAGAGACACACACACAAATACACAGAGAGGGACAGAGAGAGAGACACACACAAATACACAGAGAGGGACAGAGAGAGAGACACACATAAATACACAGAGAGGGACAGAGAGAGAGACACAGACAAATACACAGAGAGGGACAGAGAGAGAGACACACACACAAATACACAGAGAGGGACAGAGAGAGAGACACACACAAATACACAGAGAGGGACAGAGAGAGAGACACACATAAATACACAGAGAGGGACAGAGAGAGACACACACACAAATACACAGAGAGGGACAGAGAGAGAGACACACACAAATACACAGAGAGTGACAGAGAGAGAGAGAGAGACACACACAAATACACAGAGAGGGACAGAGAGAGACACACACACAAATACACAGAGAGGGACAGAGAGAGAGACACACACAAATACACAGAGAGGGACAGAGAGAGAGACAGACACAAATACACAGAGAGGGACAGAGAGAGAGAGAGACACACACACAAATACACAGAGAGGGACAGAGAGAGAGACACACACAAATACACAGAGAGGGACAGAGAGAGACACACACAAATACACAGAGAGGGACAGAGAGAGAGACACACACAAATACACAGAGAGGGACAGAGAGAGAGACACACACACACAAATACACAGAGAGGGACAGAGAGAGACACACACAAATACACAGAGAGTGACAGAGAGAGAGACACACACAAATACACAGAGAGGGACAGAGAGATACACACACAAATACACAGAGAGGGACAGAGAGAGAGACACACACAAATACACAGAGAGGGACAGAGAGAGACACATACAAATACACAGAGAGGGACAGAGAGAGACACACACACAAATACACAGAGAGGGACAGAGAGAGAGACACACACAAATACACAGAGAGGGACAGAGAGAGAGAGAGAGACACACACAAATACACAGAGAGGGACAGAGAGAGACACACACACAAATACACAGAGAGGGACAGAGAGAGACACACACACAAATACACAGAGAGGGACAGAGACAGAGACACACACAAATACACAGAGAGGGACAGAGAGAGAGACACACACAAATACACAGAGAGGGACAGAGAGAGAGACATACACAAATACACAGAGAGTGACAGAGAGAGAGACACACAAATACACAGAGAGGGTCAGAGAGAGAGACACACACAAATACACAGAGAGGGACAGAGAGAGAGAGAGACACACACACAAATACACAGAGAGGGACAGAGAGACACACACACACAAATACACAGAGAGGGAGAGAGAGAGAGACACACACACACAAATACACAGAGAGGGACAGAGAGAGAGACACACACAAATACACAGAGAGTGACAGAGAGAGAGACACACACAAATACACAGAGAGGGACAGAGAGAGAGACACACACAAATACACAGAGAGGGACAGAGAGAGAGACACACACAAATACACAGAGAGGGACAGAGAGAGAGAGAGACACACACAAATACACAGAGAGGGACAGAGAGGGACACACACACAAATACACAGAGAGGGACAGAGAGAGACACACACACAAATACACAGAGAGGGACAGAGAGAGAGACACACTCAAATACACAGAGAGGGACAGAGAGACAGACACACAGAAATACACAGAGAGGGACAGAGAGAGAGACACACACAAATACACAGAGAGGGACAGAGAGAGACACATACAAATACACAGAGAGGGACAGAGAGAGACACACACACAAATACACAGAGAGGGACAGAGAGAGACACACACACAAATACACAGAGAGGGACAGAGAGAGAGAGAGACACACACACAAATACACAGAGAGGGACAGAGAGAGAGACACACACAAATACACAGAGAGGGACAGAGAGAGAGAGAGACACACACACAAATGCACAGAGAGGGACAGAGAGAGACACACACACAAATACACAGAGAGGGACAGAGAGAGACACACACACAAATACACAGAGAGGGACAGAGACAGAGACACACACAAATACACAGAGAGGGACAGAGAGAGAGACACACACAAATACACAGAGAGGGACAGAGAGAGAGACATACACAAATACACAGAGAGTGACAGAGAGAGAGACACACAAATACACAGAGAGGGTCAGAGAGAGAGACACACACAAATACACAGAGAGAGACAGAGAGAGATACACACACAAATACACAGAGAGGGACAGAGAGAGAGAGAGACACACACACAAATACACAGAGAGGGACAGAGAGACACACACACACAAATACACAGAGAGGGAGAGAGAGAGAGAGACACACACACAAATACACAGAGAGGGACAGAGAGAGAGACACACACAAATACACAGAGAGTGACAGAGAGAGAGACACACACAAATACACAGAGAGGGACAGAGAGAGAGACACACACAAATACACAGAGAGGGACAGAGAGAGAGAGAGACACACACAAATACACAGAGAGAGACAGAGAGACACACACACACAAATACACAGAGAGGGACAGAGAGAGACACACACACAAATACACAGAGAGGGACAGAGAGAGACACACACACAAATACACAGAGAGTGACAGAGAGAGAGACACACACAAATACACAGAGAGTGACAGAGAGAGAGACACACACAAATACACAGAGAGGGACAGAGAGAGAGACACACACAAATACACAGAGAGGGACAGGGAGAGAGAGACACACACACAAATACATAGAGAGGGACAGAGAGAGACACACACACAAATACACAGAGAGGGACAGAGAGAGACACACACACAAATACACAGAGAGGGACAGAGAGAGACACACACACAAATACACAGAGAGGGACAGAGAGAGACACACACAAATACACAGAGAGGGACAGAGAGAGAGACACACACAAATACACAGAGAGGGACAGAGAGAGAGAGAGACACACACAAATACACAGAGAGGGACAGAGAGAGACACACACAAATACACAGAGAGGGACAGAGAGAGAGACACACACAAATACACAGAGAGGGACAGAGAGAGAGAGACACACACACAAATACACAGAGAGGGACAGAGAGAGACACACACAAATACACAGAGAGGGACAGAGAGAGAGAGAGAGACACACACAAATACACAGAGAGGGACAGAGAGAGAGACACACACAAATACACAGAGAGGGACAGAGAGAGAGAGAGAGACACACACAAATACACAGAGAGGGACAGAGAGAGAGACACACACACAAATACACAGAGAGGGACAGAGAGAGAGACACACACAAATACACAGAGAGGGACAGAGAGAGAGACACACATAAATACACAGAGAGGGACAGAGAGAGAGACACAGACAAATACACAGAGAGGGACAGAGAGAGAGACACACACACAAATACACAGAGAGGGACAGAGAGAGAGACACACACAAATACACAGAGAGGGACAGAGAGAGAGACACACATAAATACACAGAGAGGGACAGAGAGAGACACACACACAAATACACAGAGAGGGACAGAGAGAGAGACACACACAAATACACAGAGAGTGACAGAGAGAGAGAGAGAGACACACACAAATACACAGAGAGGGACAGAGAGAGACACACACACAAATACACAGAGAGGGACAGAGAGAGAGACACACACAAATACACAGAGAGGGACAGAGAGAGAGACAGACACAAATACACAGAGAGGGACAGAGAGAGAGAGAGACACACACAAATACACAGAGAGGGACAGAGAGAGACACACACAAATACACAGAGAGGGACAGAGAGAGAGACACACACAAATACACAGAGAGGGACAGAGAGAGAGACACACACACACAAATACACAGAGAGGGACAGAGAGAGACACACACAAATACACAGAGAGTGACAGAGAGAGAGACACACACAAATACACAGAGAGGGACAGAGAGATACACACACAAATACACAGAGAGGGACAGAGAGAGAGACACACACAAATACACAGAGAGGGACAGAGAGAGACACATACAAATACACAGAGAGGGACAGAGAGAGACACACACACAAATACACAGAGAGGGACAGAGAGAGAGACACACACAAATACACAGAGAGGGACAGAGAGAGAGAGAGAGACACACACAAATACACAGAGAGGGACAGAGAGAGACACACACACAAATACACAGAGAGGGACAGAGAGAGACACACACACAAATACACAGAGAGGGACAGAGACAGAGACACACACAAATACACAGAGAGGGACAGAGAGAGAGACACACACAAATACACAGAGAGGGACAGAGAGAGAGACATACACAAATACACAGAGAGTGACAGAGAGAGAGACACACAAATACACAGAGAGGGTCAGAGAGAGAGACACACACAAATACACAGAGAGGGACAGAGAGAGAGAGAGACACACACACAAATACACAGAGAGGGACAGAGAGACACACACACACAAATACACAGAGAGGGAGAGAGAGAGAGACACACACACACAAATACACAGAGAGGGACAGAGAGAGAGACACACACAAATACACAGAGAGTGACAGAGAGAGAGACACACACAAATACACAGAGAGGGACAGAGAGAGAGACACACACAAATACACAGAGAGGGACAGAGAGAGAGACACACACAAATACACAGAGAGGGACAGAGAGAGAGAGAGACACACACAAATACACAGAGAGGGACAGAGAGGGACACACACACAAATACACAGAGAGGGACAGAGAGAGACACACACACAAATACACAGAGAGGGACAGAGAGAGACACACACAAATACACAGAGAGGGACAGAGAGACAGACACACAGAAATACACAGAGAGGGACAGAGAGAGAGACACACACAAATACACAGAGAGGGACAGAGAGAGACACATACAAATACACAGAGAGGGACAGAGAGAGACACACACACAAATACACAGAGAGGGACAGAGAGAGACACACACACAAATACACAGAGAGGGACAGAGAGAGAGAGAGACACACACACAAATACACAGAGAGGGACAGAGAGAGAGACACACACAAATACACAGAGAGGGACAGAGAGAGACACACACACAAATACACAGAGAGGGACAGAGAGAGACACACACACACACACAAATACACAGAGAGAGACACACACAAATACACAGAGAGGGACAGAGAGAGAGACACACACACAAATACAGAGAGGGACAGAGAGACACACACACACAAATACACAGAGAGGGACAGAGAGAGACACACACACAAATACACAGAGAGAGACAGAGAGAGAGACACACAAATACACAGAGAGGGACAGAGAGAGAGACACACACACAAATACAGAGAGGGACAGAGAGACACACACACACAAATACACAGAGAGGGACAGAGAGAGAGACACACACACAAATACAGAGAGGGACAGAGAGACACACACACACAAATACACAGAGAGGGACAGAGAGAGAGAGAGACACACACAAATATACAGAGAGGGACAGAGAGAGACACACACACAAATACACAGAGAGAGACAGAGAGAGACACACACAAATACACAGAGAGGGACAGAGAGAGAGACACACACACAAATACAGAGAGGGACAGAGAGACACACACACACAAATACACAGAGAGGGACAGAGAGAGAGACACACACACAAATACAGAGAGGGACAGAGAGACACACACACACAAATACACAGAGAGAGACAGAGAGAGACACACACACAAATACACAGAGTGGGACAGAGAGAGACACACACACAAATACACAGAGAGGGTCAGAGAGAGGGACACACACAAATACACAGAGAGGGTCAGAGAGAGAGACACACACAAATACACAGAGAGGGACAGAGAGAGAGACACACACAAATACACAGAGAGGGTCAGAGAGAGAGACACACACAAATACACAGAGAGGGACAGAGGGAGAGACACACACAAATACACAGAGAGGGACAGGGAGAGAGAGACACACACACAAATACATAGAGAGGGACAGAGAGAGACACACAAACAAATACACAGAGAGGGACAGAGAGAGACACACACACAAATACACAGAGAGGGACAGAGAGAGACACACACACAAATACACAGAGAGGGACAGAGAGAGACACACACAAATACACAGAGAGGGACAGAGAGAGAGACACACACAAATACACAGAGAGGGACAGAGAGAGAGAGAGACACACACAAATACACAGAGAGGGACAGAGAGAGACACACACAAATACACAGAGAGGGACAGAGAGAGAGACACACACAAATACACAGAGAGGGACAGAGAGAGAGAGACACACACACAAATACACAGAGAGGGACAGAGAGAGACACACACAAATACATAGAGAGTGACAGAGAGGGAGACACACACAAATACACAGAGAGGGACAGAGAGAGAGAGAGAGACACACACAAATACACAGAGAGGGACAGAGAGAGAGACACACACAAATACACAGAGAGGGACAGAGAGAGAGAGAGAGAGACACACACAAATACACAGAGAGGGACAGAGAGAGAGACACACACAAATACACAGAGAGGGACAGAGAGAGAGAGAGAGAGACACACAAATACACAGAGAGGGACAGAGAGATACACACACAAATACACAGAGAGGGACAGAGAGAGAGACACACACAAATACACAGAGAGGGACAGAGAGAGACACACACACAAATACACAGAGAGGGACAGAGAGAGAGACACACACAAATACACAGAGAGGGACAGAGAGAGAGACACACACAAATACACAGAGAGGGACAGAGAGAGAGAGAGACACACACACAAATACACAGAGAGGGACAGAGAGAGACACACACACAAATACACAGAGAGGGACAGAGAGAGACACACACACAAATACACAGAGAGGGACAGAGAGAGAGACACACACAAATACACAGAGAGTGACAGAGAGAGAGACACACAAATACACAGAGAGGGTCAGAGAGAGAGACACACACAAATACACAGAGAGGGACAGAGAGAGAGACACACACAAATACACAGAGAGGGAGAGAGAGAGAGAGACACACACAAATACACAGAGAGGGACAGAGAGAGACACACACAAATACACAGAGAGGGACAGAGAGAGAGACACACACAAATACACAGAGAGGGACAGAGAGAGAGACACACACAAATACACAGAGAGGGACAGAGAGAGAGACACACACAAATACACAGAGAGGGACAGAGAGAGAGACACACACAAATACACAGAGAGGGACAGAGAGAGACACACACACAAATACACAGAGAGGGACAGAGAGAGACACACACACAAATACACAGAGAGGGACAGAGAGAGAGACACACACAAATACACAGAGAGGGACAGAGAGAGAGACACACAAATACACAGAGAGGGTCAGAGAGAGAGACACACACAAATACACAGAGAGGGACAGAGAGAGAGACACACACAAATACACAGAGAGGGAGAGAGAGAGAGAGAGACACACAAATACACAGAGAGGGACAGAGAGAGTCACACACACAAATACACAGAGAGGGACAGAGAGAGAGACACACACAAATACACAGAGAGGGACAGAGAGAGAGACACACACAAATACACAGAGAGGGACAGAGAGAGAGACACACACAAATACACAGAGAGGGACAGAGAGAGAGAGACACACACACAAATACACAGAGAGGGACAGAGAGAGACACACACACAAATACACAGAGAGGGACAGAGAGAGACACACACACAAATACACAGAGAGGGACAGAGAGAGACACACACAAATACACAGAGAGTGACAGAGAGAGAGACACACACAAATACACAGAGAGGGACAGAGAGAGAGACACACACAAATACACAGAGAGGGACAGAGAGAGAGACACACACAAATACACAGAGAGGGACAGAGAGAGACACACACAAATACACAGAGTGGGACAGAGAGAGAGACACACACACAAATACACAGAGAGGGACAGAGAGAGAGACACACACAAATACACAGAGAGTGACAGAGAGAGAGACACACACACAAATACACAGAGAGGGACAGAGAGAGAGACACACACAAATACACAGAGAGTGACAGAGAGAGAGACACACACAAATACACAGAGAGTGACAGAGAGAGAGACACACACAAATACACAGAGAGGGACAGAGAGAGAGACACACACAAATACACAGAGAGGGACAGAGAGAGAGACACACACAAATACACAGAGAGGGACAGAGAGAGACACACACAAATACACAGAGAGTGACAGAGGGAGAGACACACACAAATACACAGAGAGGGACAGAGAGAGACACACACACAAATACACAGAGAGGGACAGAGAGAGAGACACACACAAATACACAGAGAGAGACAGAGAGAGATACACACACAAATACACAGAGAGGGACAGAGAGAGAGAGAGACACACACACAAATACACAGAGAGGGACAGAGAGACACACACACACAAATACACAGAGAGGGAGAGAGAGAGAGAGACACACACACAAATACACAGAGAGGGACAGAGAGAGAGACACACACAAATACACAGAGAGTGACAGAGAGAGAGACACACACAAATACACAGAGAGGGACAGAGAGAGAGACACACACAAATACACAGAGAGGGACAGAGAGAGAGAGAGACACACACAAATACACAGAGAGAGACAGAGAGACACACACACACAAATACACAGAGAGGGACAGAGAGAGACACACACACAAATACACAGAGAGGGACAGAGAGAGACACACACACAAATACACAGAGAGTGACAGAGAGAGAGACACACACAAATACACAGAGAGTGACAGAGAGAGAGACACACACAAATACACAGAGAGGGACAGAGAGAGAGACACACACAAATACACAGAGAGGGACAGGGAGAGAGAGACACACACACAAATACATAGAGAGGGACAGAGAGAGACACACACACAAATACACAGAGAGGGACAGAGAGAGACACACACACAAATACACAGAGAGGGACAGAGAGAGACACACACACAAATACACAGAGAGGGACAGAGAGAGACACACACAAATACACAGAGAGGGACAGAGAGAGAGACACACACAAATACACAGAGAGGGACAGAGAGAGAGAGAGACACACACAAATACACAGAGAGGGACAGAGAGAGACACACACAAATACACAGAGAGGGACAGAGAGAGAGACACACACAAATACACAGAGAGGGACAGAGAGAGAGAGACACACACACAAATACACAGAGAGGGACAGAGAGAGACACACACAAATACACAGAGAGGGACAGAGAGAGAGAGAGAGACACACACAAATACACAGAGAGGGACAGAGAGAGAGACACACACAAATACACAGAGAGGGACAGAGAGAGAGAGAGAGACACACACAAATACACAGAGAGGGACAGAGAGAGAGACACACACACAAATACACAGAGAGGGACAGAGAGAGAGACACACACAAATACACAGAGAGGGACAGAGAGAGAGACACACATAAATACACAGAGAGGGACAGAGAGAGAGACACAGACAAATACACAGAGAGGGACAGAGAGAGAGACACACACACAAATACACAGAGAGGGACAGAGAGAGAGACACACACAAATACACAGAGAGGGACAGAGAGAGAGACACACATAAATACACAGAGAGGGACAGAGAGAGACACACACACAAATACACAGAGAGGGACAGAGAGAGAGACACACACAAATACACAGAGAGTGACAGAGAGAGAGAGAGAGACACACACAAATACACAGAGAGGGACAGAGAGAGACACACACACAAATACACAGAGAGGGACAGAGAGAGAGACACACACAAATACACAGAGAGGGACAGAGAGAGAGACAGACACAAATACACAGAGAGGGACAGAGAGAGAGAGAGACACACACAAATACACAGAGAGGGACAGAGAGAGACACACACAAATACACAGAGAGGGACAGAGAGAGAGACACACACAAATACACAGAGAGGGACAGAGAGAGAGACACACACACACAAATACACAGAGAGGGACAGAGAGAGACACACACAAATACACAGAGAGTGACAGAGAGAGAGACACACACAAATACACAGAGAGGGACAGAGAGATACACACACAAATACACAGAGAGGGACAGAGAGAGAGACACACACAAATACACAGAGAGGGACAGAGAGAGACACATACAAATACACAGAGAGGGACAGAGAGAGACACACACACAAATACACAGAGAGGGACAGAGAGAGAGACACACACAAATACACAGAGAGGGACAGAGAGAGAGAGAGAGACACACACAAATACACAGAGAGGGACAGAGAGAGACACACACACAAATACACAGAGAGGGACAGAGAGAGACACACACACAAATACACAGAGAGGGACAGAGACAGAGACACACACAAATACACAGAGAGGGACAGAGAGAGAGACACACACAAATACACAGAGAGGGACAGAGAGAGAGACATACACAAATACACAGAGAGTGACAGAGAGAGAGACACACAAATACACAGAGAGGGTCAGAGAGAGAGACACACACAAATACACAGAGAGGGACAGAGAGAGAGAGAGACACACACACAAATACACAGAGAGGGACAGAGAGACACACACACACAAATACACAGAGAGGGAGAGAGAGAGAGACACACACACACAAATACACAGAGAGGGACAGAGAGAGAGACACACACAAATACACAGAGAGTGACAGAGAGAGAGACACACACAAATACACAGAGAGGGACAGAGAGAGAGACACACACAAATACACAGAGAGGGACAGAGAGAGAGACACACACAAATACACAGAGAGGGACAGAGAGAGAGAGAGAGACACACAAATACACAGAGAGGGACAGAGAGGGACACACACACAAATACACAGAGAGGGACAGAGAGAGACACACACACAAATACACAGAGAGGGACAGAGAGAGACACACACAAATACACAGAGAGGGACAGAGAGACAGACACACAGAAATACACAGAGAGGGACAGAGAGAGAGACACACACAAATACACAGAGAGGGACAGAGAGAGACACATACAAATACACAGAGAGGGACAGAGAGAGACACACACACAAATACACAGAGAGGGACAGAGAGAGACACACACACAAATACACAGAGAGGGACAGAGAGAGAGAGAGACACACACACAAATACACAGAGAGGGACAGAGAGAGAGACACACACAAATACACAGAGAGGGACAGAGAGAGACACACACACAAATACACAGAGAGGGACAGAGAGAGACACACACACACACACAAATACACAGAGAGAGACACACACAAATACACAGAGAGGGACAGAGAGAGAGACACACACACAAATACAGAGAGGGACAGAGAGACACACACACACAAATACACAGAGAGAGACAGAGAGAGAGACACACAAATACACAGAGAGGGACAGAGAGAGAGACACACACACAAATACAGAGAGGGACAGAGAGACACACACACACAAATACACAGAGAGGGACAGAGAGAGAGACACACACACAAATACAGAGAGGGACAGAGAGACACACACACACAAATACACAGAGAGGGACAGAGAGAGAGAGAGACACACACAAATATACAGAGAGGGACAGAGAGAGACACACACACAAATACACAGAGAGAGACAGAGAGAGACACACACAAATACACAGAGAGGGACAGAGAGAGAGACACACACACAAATACAGAGAGGGACAGAGAGACACACACACACAAATACACAGAGAGGGACAGAGAGAGAGAGACACACACACAAATACAGAGAGGGACAGAGAGACACACACACACAAATACACAGAGAGAGACAGAGAGAGACACACACACAAATACACAGAGTGGGACAGAGAGAGACACACACACAAATACACAGAGAGGGTCAGAGAGAGGGACACACACAAATACACAGAGAGGGTCAGAGAGAGAGACACACACAAATACACAGAGAGGGACAGAGAGAGAGACACACACAAATACACAGAGAGGGTCAGAGAGAGAGACACACACAAATACACAGAGAGGGACAGAGGGAGAGACACACACAAATACACAGAGAGGGACAGGGAGAGAGAGACACACACACAAATACATAGAGAGGGACAGAGAGAGACACACACACAAATACACAGAGAGGGACAGAGAGAGACACACACACAAATACACAGAGAGGGACAGAGAGAGACACACACACAAATACACAGAGAGGGACAGAGAGAGACACACACAAATACACAGAGAGGGACAGAGAGAGAGACACACACAAATACACAGAGAGGGACAGAGAGAGAGAGAGACACACACAAATACACAGAGAGGGACAGAGAGAGACACACACAAATACACAGAGAGGGACAGAGAGAGAGACACACACAAATACACAGAGAGGGACAGAGAGAGAGAGACACACACACAAATACACAGAGAGGGACAGAGAGAGACACACACAAATACACAGAGAGTGACAGAGAGGGAGACACACACAAATACACAGAGAGGGACAGAGAGAGAGAGAGAGACACACACAAATACACAGAGAGGGACAGAGAGAGAGACACACACAAATACACAGAGAGGGACAGAGAGAGAGAGAGAGAGACACACACAAATACACAGAGAGGGACAGAGAGAGAGACACACACAAATACACAGAGAGGGACACAGAGAGAGAGAGAGAGACACACAAATACACAGAGAGGGACAGAGAGATACACACACAAATACACAGAGAGGGACAGAGAGAGAGACACACACAAATACACAGAGAGGGACAGAGAGAGACACACACACAAATACACAGAGAGGGACAGAGAGAGAGACACACACAAATACACAGAGAGGGACAGAGAGAGAGACACACACAAATACACAGAGAGGGACAGAGAGAGAGAGAGACACACACACAAATACACAGAGAGGGACAGAGAGAGACACACACACAAATACACAGAGAGGGACAGAGAGAGACACACACACAAATACACAGAGAGGGACAGAGAGAGAGACACACACAAATACACAGAGAGTGACAGAGAGAGAGACACACAAATACACAGAGAGGGTCAGAGAGAGAGACACACACAAATACACAGAGAGGGACAGAGAGAGAGACACACACAAATACACAGAGAGGGAGAGAGAGAGAGAGACACACACAAATACACAGAGAGGGACAGAGAGAGACACACACAAATACACAGAGAGGGACAGAGAGAGAGACACACACAAATACACAGAGAGGGACAGAGAGAGAGACACACACAAATACACAGAGAGGGACAGAGAGAGAGACACACACAAATACACAGAGAGGGACAGAGAGAGAGACACACACAAATACACAGAGAGGGACAGAGAGAGACACACACACAAATACACAGAGAGGGACAGAGAGAGACACACACACAAATACACAGAGAGGGACAGAGAGAGAGACACACACAAATACACAGAGAGGGACAGAGAGAGAGACACACAAATACACAGAGAGGGTCAGAGAGAGAGACACACACAAATACACAGAGAGGGACAGAGAGAGAGACACACACAAATACACAGAGAGGGAGAGAGAGAGAGAGAGACACACAAATACACAGAGAGGGACAGAGAGAGTCACACACACAAATACACAGAGAGGGACAGAGAGAGAGACACACACAAATACACAGAGAGGGACAGAGAGAGAGACACACACAAATACACAGAGAGGGACAGAGAGAGAGACACACACAAATACACAGAGAGGGACAGAGAGAGAGAGACACACACACAAATACACAGAGAGGGACAGAGAGAGACACACACACAAATACACAGAGAGGGACAGAGAGAGACACACACACAAATACACAGAGAGGGACAGAGAGAGACACACACAAATACACAGAGAGTGACAGAGAGAGAGACACACACAAATACACAGAGAGGGACAGAGAGAGAGACACACACAAATACACAGAGAGGGACAGAGAGAGAGACACACACAAATACACAGAGAGGGACAGAGAGAGACACACACAAATACACAGAGTGGGACAGAGAGAGAGACACACACACAAATACACAGAGAGGGACAGAGAGAGAGACACACACAAATACACAGAGAGTGACAGAGAGAGAGACACACACACAAATACACAGAGAGGGACAGAGAGAGAGACACACACAAATACACAGAGAGTGACAGAGAGAGAGACACACACAAATACACAGAGAGTGACAGAGAGAGAGACACACACAAATACACAGAGAGGGACAGAGAGAGAGACACACACAAATACACAGAGAGGGACAGAGAGAGAGACACACACAAATACACAGAGAGGGACAGAGAGAGACACACACAAATACACAGAGAGTGACAGAGGGAGAGACACACACAAATACACAGAGAGGGACAGAGAGAGACACACACACAAATACACAGAGAGGGACAGAGAGAGAGACACACACAAATACACAGAGAGGGAGAGAGAGAGAGACACACACAAATACACAGAGAGGGACAGAGAGAGACACACACACAAATACACAGAGAGGGACAGAGAGAGAGACACACACAAATACACAGAGAGGGACAGAGAGAGACACACACACAAATACACAGAGAGGGAGAGACACACACAAATACACAGAGAGGGACAGAGAGAGAGACACAGACAAATACACAGAGAGGGACAGAGAGAGAGAGAGACACACACAAATACACAGAGAGGGACAGAGAGAGAGAGAGACACGCACAAATACACAGAGAGGGAGAGAGAGAGAGAGAGACACACACAAATACACAGAGAGGGACAGAGAGAGACACACACACAAATACACAGAGAGGGAGAGACACACACAAATACACAGAGAGGGACAGAGAGAGAGAGAGACACACACAAATACACAGAGAGGGACAGAGAGAGAGAGAGACACACACAAATACACAGAGAGGGACAGAGAGAGAGACACAGACAAATACACAGAGAGGGAGAGACACACACAAATACACAGAGAGGGACAGAGAGAGAGACACAGACAAATACACAGAGAGGGACAGAGAGAGAGAGAGACACACACAAATACACAGAGAGGGACAGAGAGAGAGAGAGACACACACAAATACACAGAGAGGGACAGAGAGAGAGAGAGAATGATAAAGAGAGGGACACACACATGGGGTCATTTTAACTGTAAGGTTTCAGGTGGGTGGGTGGGGAGCAGGGCTCGCACTAACCTGTCCCCTCCCCCATGGCATCAATTGGAGGCCCGGGCTTCTTTAACTCCAAGAGCTCATTTACATCCCATTGACAAAAACAGGTGTGAAGGGGCTGCTCGCCAGAGCTGGACAGTCAGTGGGGGGAGGGGGTTTCGGGGAGGGTCTGGGATTGGACAATCTCGGTGCCTCTCTCTCTGGGCCTCTCTGTCTGGGCCTCTCTCGCTGGACCTCTCTCTCTGGGTCTCTCTCTCTGGGCCTCTCTCTCTGGGTCTCTCTCTCTGGGCCTCTCTCTCTGGGCCTCTCTCTCTGGGTCTCTCTCTCTGGGCCTCTCTCTCTGGGCCTCTCTCTCGGGGCCTCTCACTCTGGACCTCTCTCTCTGGGCCTCTCTTTCTGGGCCTCTCTCTCTGGGCCTCTCTCTCTGGGCCTCGGTGCCACTCTCTGGCCTCTCTCTCGGTGCCTCTCTCTCTGGGTCTCTCTCTGGACCTCTCTCTCTGGGCCTCTCTCTCTGGACCTCTCTCTCTGGGTCTCTCTCTGGACCTCTCTCTCTGGGCCTCTCTCTCTGGACCTCTCTCTCTGAGCCTCTCTCTGGACCTCTCTCTCTGGGCCTCTCTTTCTGGGCCTCTCTCTCTGGGCCTCTCTCTCTGGGCCTCGGTGCCACTCTCTGGCCTCTCTCTCTGGGCCTCTCTCTCTGGGTCTCTCTCTCTGGGCCTCTCTCTCTGGGTCTCTCTCTCTGGACCTCTCTCTCTGGGTCTCTCTCTCTGGGTCTCTCTCTCGGGGCCTCTCTCTCTGGACCTCTCTCTCTGGGTCTCTCTCTGGGCCTCTCTCTCTGGGTCTCTCTCTCTGGACCTCTCTCTCTGGGTCTCTCTCTCTGGACCTCTCTCTCTGGGTCTCTCTCTCTGGGCCTCTCTCTCTGGGCCTCTCTTTCTGGGCCTCTCTCTCTGGGCCTCTCTCTCTGGGTCTCTCTCTCTGGGTCTCTCTCTCTGGGCCTCGGTGCCACTCTCTGGCCTCTCTCTCTGGGCCTCTCTCTCTGGGTCTCTCTCTCTGGGCCTCTCTCTCTGGGCCTCTCTCTCTGGGTCTCTCTCTCTGGACCTCTCTCTCTGGGTCTCTCTCTCTGGACCTCTCTCTCTGGGTCTCTCTCTCTGGACCTCTCTCTCTGGCCTCTCTCTCTGGGCCTCTCTCTCTGGGTCTCTCTCTCTGGGCCTCTCTCTCTGGGTCTCTCTCTCTGGGCCTCTCTCTCTGGGCCTCGGTGCCACTCTCTGGCCTTTCTCTCTGGGCCTCTCTCTCTGGGTCTCTCTCTCTGGGCCTCTCTCTCTGGACCTCTCTCTCTGGACCTCTCTCTCTGGGTCTCTCTCTCTGGGCCTCGGTGCCTCTCTCTGGGCCTCTCTCTGGGCCTCTCTCTCTGGGCCTCTCTCTCTGGACCTCTCTCTCTGAGCCTCTCTCTGGACCTCTCTCTCTGGGCCTCGGTGCCTCTCTCTCTGGGCCTCGGTGCCTCTCTCTCTGGGCCTTGGTGCCTCTCTCTTGGCTTCTCTCTGGGCCTCTCTCTCTGGGCCTCTCTCTCTGGGCCTCGGTGCCTCTCTCTGGGCCTCTCTCTCTGGGCCTCTCTCTCTGGGCCTCTCTCTCTGGGCCTCGGTGCCTCTCTCTCTGGGCCTCGGTGCCTCTCTCTGGACCTCTCTCTCTGGACCTCTCTCTCTGGGCCTCTCTCTCTGGGTCTCTCTCTCTGGGCCTCGGTGCCTCTCTCTGGGCCTCTCTCTCTGGGCCTCTCTCTCTGGGTCTCTCTCTCTGGGCCTCTCTCTCTGGGTCTCTCTCTCTGGGCCTCGGTGCCTCTCTCTGGACCTCTCTCTCTGGACCTCTCTCTCTGGGCCTCTCTCTCTGGGTCTCTCTCTCTGGGCCTCGGTGCCTCTCTCTGGACCTCTCTCTCTGGACCTCTCTCTCTGGGCCTCTCTCTCTGGGTCTCTCTCTCTGGGCCTCGGTGCCTCTCTCTGGACCTCTCTCTCTGGACCTCTCTCTCTGGGCCTCTCTCTGGACCTCTCTCTCTGGGCCTCGGTGCCTCTCTCTGGGCCTCGGTGCCTCTCTCTGGGCCTCTCTCTCTGGACCTCTCTCTCTGGGCCTCTCTCTCTGGGCCTCTCTTTTAGCCTCTCTCTCTGGGCCTCTCTCTGGACCTCTCTCTCTGGGCCTCGGTGCCTCTCTCTGGGCCTCTCTCTCTGGACCTCTCTCTCTGGACCTCTCTCTCTGGGCCTCTCTCTGGGCCTCTCTCTCTGGACCTCTCTCTCTGGACCTCTCTCTCTGGGCCTCTCTCTCTGGGTCTCTCTCTCGACCTCTCCCTCTGGGCCTCTCTCTCTGGGTCTCTCCCTCTGGGCCTCTCTCTCTGGGTCTCTCTCTCTGGGCCTCTCTCTCGACCTCTCCCTCTGGGCCTCTCTCTCTGGGCCTCGGTGCCTCTCTCTGGGCCTCGGTGCCTCTCTCTGGGCCTCTCTCTGGGCCTCTCTCTCTGGGCCTCTCTCTGGGCCTCTCTCTCTGGGCCTCTCTCTCTGGGCCTCTCTCTGGGCCTCTCTCTCGGTGCCTCTCTCTGGGCCTCTCTCTCTGGTCCTCGGGGCCTCTCTCTCTGGGCCTCGGTGCCTCTCTCTCGGGGCCTTGGTGCCTCTCTCTCGGGGCCTCTCTCTCGGTGCCTCTCTCTCTGGGCCTCTCTCTCTGGGCCTCGGTGCCTCTCTCTCGGGGCCTCGGTGCCTCTCTCTCTGGGCCTCTCTCTCGGGGCCTCTCTCCCTGGGCCTCTCTCTCTGGGCCTCGGTGCCTCTCTCTCGGGGCCTCTCTCTCGGTGCCTCTCTCTCTGGGCCTCTCTCTCTGGGCCTCGGTGCCTCTCTCTCTGGGCCTCTCTCTCTGGGCCTCGGTGCCTCTCTCTCGGGGCCTCGGTGCCTCTCTCTCTGGGCCTCTCTCTCTGGGCCTCTCTCTCGGGGCCTCTCTCTCTGGGCCTCTCTCTCTGGGTCTCTCTCTCTGGGCCTCTCTCTCGGGGCCTCTCTCCCTGGGCCTCTCTCTCTGGGCCTCGGTGCCTCTCTCTCGGGGCCTCTCTCTCTGGGCCTCTCTCTCGGGGCCTCGGTGCCTCTCTCTCTGGGCCTCTCTCTCGGTGCCTCTCTCTCGGGGCCTCTCTCTCTGGGCCTCTCTCTCTGGGTCTCTCTCTCTGGGCCTCTCTCTCGGGGCCTCTCTCTCGGGGCCTCTCTCTCTGGGCCTCTCTCTCTGGGCCTCTCTCTCTCGGGGCCTCTCTCTCGGGGTCTCTCTCTCTGGGCCTCTCTCTCTGGGCCTCTCTCTCTGGGCCTCTCTCTCTGGGCCTCTCTCTCTCGGGGCCTCTCTCTCTGGACCTCTCTCTCGGGGCCTCTCTCTCTGGGTCTCTCTCGGGGCCTCTCTCTCTGGGTCTCTCTCTGGGCCTCTCTCTCTGGGTCTCTCTCTCTGGGCCTCTCTCTCTGGGCCTCTCTCTCGGGGCCTCTCTCTCTGGGCCTCTCTCTCTGGGCCTCTCTCTCTGGGCCTCTCTCTCTGGGCCTCTCTCTCTGGGCCTCTCTCTCGGTGCCTCTCTCTGGGTCTCTCTCTGGGCCTCGGTGCCTCTCTCGGGGCCTCTCTCTCTGGGCCTCTCTCTCTGGGCCTCTCTCTCTGGGCCTCAGTGCCTCTCTCTCGGGGCCTCTCTCTCTGGGCCTCTCTCTCTGGGCCTCTCTCTCTGGGCCTCGGTGCCTCTCTCTCGGGGTCTCTCTCTCGGTGCCTCTCTCTCTGGGCCTCGGTGCCTCTCTCTCGGGGTCTCTCTCTCTGGGCCTCTCTCTCTGGGCCTCGGTGCCTCTCTCTCGGGGTCTCTCTCTCGGTGCCTCTCTCTCTGGGCCTCGGTGCCTCTCTCTGGGCCTCGGTGCCTCTCTCTCGGGGTCTCTCTCTCGGTGCCTCTCTCTCGGGGTCTCTCTCTCTGGGCCTCTCTCTCTGGGCCTCTCTCTCGGGGCCTCTCTCTTGGGGCCTCTCTCTCTGGGCCTCTCTCTCTGGGTCCCTCTCTCTGGGCCTCTCTCTCTGGGCCTCTCTCTCTGGGTCCCTCTCTCTGGGTCCCTCTCTCTGGGTCCCTCTCTGGGCCTCTCTCTCGGGGCCTCTCTCTCTGGGCCTCTCTCTCTGGGTCTCTCTCTCAGGGCCTCTCTCTCGGGGCCTCTCTCTCTGGGCCTCTCTCTCTGGGTCCCTCTCTCTGGGTCCCTCTCTCTGCGCCTCTCTCTGGGCCTCTCTCTCTGGGCCTCTCTCTCTGGACCTCTCTCTCTGGGTCTCTCTCTGGGCCTCTCTCTCTGGGCCTCTCTCTCTGGGTCCCTCTCTCTGGGTCCCTCTCTCTGGGTCTCTCTCTGGGCCTCTCTCTCGGGGCCTCTCTCTCTGGGTCTCTCTCTCAGGGCCTCTCTCTCGGGGCCTCTCTCTCTGGGCCTCTCTCTCTGGGCCTCTCTCTCTGCGCCTCTCTCTGGGCCTCTCTCTCTGGGCCTCTCTCTCTGGACCTCTCTCTCTGGGTCTCTCTCTGGGCCTCTCTCTCGGGGCCTCTCTCTCTGGGTCTCTCTCTCTGGGCCTCTCTCTGGGCCTCTCTCTCTGGACCTCTCTCTCTGGGTCTCTCTCTGGGCCTCTCTCTCTGGGCCTCTCTCTCTGGGCCTCTCTCTCGGTGCCTCTCTCTCGGGGCCTCTCTCTCGGGGCCTCTCTCTCGGGGCCTCTCTCTCGGGGCCTCTCTCTCTGGGTTTCTCTCTGGGCCTCTCTCTCTGGGCCTCTCTCTCTGGGTCTCTCTCTGGGCCTCTCTCTCTGGGCCTCTCTCTCTGGACCTCTCTCTCTGGGCCTCTCTCTCGGTGCCTCTCTCTCTGGGCCTCTCTCTCGGGGCCTCTCTCTCTGGGCCTCTCTCTCTGGGCCTCTCTCGGGGTCTCTCTCTCGGGGTCTCTCTCTCTGGGTCTCTCTCTGGGCCTCTCTCTCGGGGCCTCTCTCTCTCGGGGCCTCTCTCTCTGGGCCTCTCTCTCGGGGCCTCTCTCTCTCGGGGCCTCTCTCTCGGGGCCTCTCTCTCTGGGCCTCTCTCTCGGGGTCTCTCTCTCTGGGTCTCTCTCTGGGCCTCTCTCTCGGGGCCTCTCTCTCTCGGGGCCTCTCTCTCTGGGCCTCTCTCTCGGGGCCTCTCTCTCGGGGCCTCTCTCTCGGGGCCTCTCTCTCGGGGCCTCTCTCTCGGGGCCTCTCTCTCTGGGCCTCTCTCTCGGGGCCTCTCTCTCGGGGCCTCTCTCTCGGGGCCTCTCTCTCTGGGCCTCTCTCTCGGGGCCTCTCTCTCGGGGCCTCTCTCTCTGGGCCTCTCTCTCGGGGCCTCTCTCTCGGGGCCTCTCTCTCGGGGCCTCTCTCTCTGGGCCTCTCTCTCTGGGTCTCTCTCTCTGGGTCTCTCTCTGGGTCTCTCTCTCGGGGCCTCTCTCTCGGGGCCTCTCTCTCGGGGCCTCTCTCTCTGGGCCTCTCTCTCTGGGTCTCTCTCTCTGGGTCTCTCTCTGGGTCTCTCTCTCTGGGTCTCTCTCATGGCCTCTCTCTCGGGGCCTCTCTCTCGGGGTCTCTCTCTCTGGGCCTCTCTCTCGGGGCCTCTCTCTCGGGGTCTCTCTCTCATGGCCTCTCTCTCGGGGCCTCTCTCTCTGGGCCTCTCTCTCGGTGCCTCTCTCTCTGGGCCACTCTCTCTGGGTCTCTCTCTCGGTGCCTCTCTCTCTGGGCCACTCTCTCTGGGTCTCTCTCTCGGGGTCTCTCTCTCTGGGCCACTCTCTCGGGGTCTCTCTCTCGGGGCCACTCTCTCTGGGTCTCTCTCTCGGTGCCTCTCTCTCTGGGCCTCTCTCTCGGTGCCTCTCTCTCTGGGTCTCTCTCGGGGCCTCTCTCAGACTGCGGTTTAATGGCCATCGGGGTCCTATAGTCGAAATTGGTCCCGAGACTCCCGCCTGATTTAGGTGTTAAAATCGCGTTGGACAGGGAATGGAGCGAGTAACTGATCTGCTCCTTTATTAATTGAAAAAAAGAAAGAACTTGCATTTATATCGCGGCTTTCATGACCGCAGGACGTCCCAAAGCATTTTACAGCTAATTGAGTACTTTTTGAAGTGTAGTCATTGACGTAATGTAGGAAACACGGTGACCAATTTATGCACAGCAAGATCCCACAACCAGCAATGTGATAATGACCAGTTAATCTGCTTTTTAGTGATGTTGGTTGAGGGATAAATATTGGCCCCAGGACACCAGGAGAATTCCCCTGCTCTTCTTCGAAATAGTGCCATGGGATCTTTTACATCCACCCACAAAGGCCTTGGTTTAATGTCTTATCCAAACAAAGGCACCTCTGACAGTGCAGCACTCCCTCAGTACTGTATTGGGAGTGTCAGCCTGGGTTTTGTGCTCAAGTCTCTGGAGTGGGGCTTGAACCCACGATGATCTGACTCAGAGGTGAGAGCTACTCACTGAACCACAGCTGACGGTTTCTGTTAGGCCAGGGGAGTTAAAATTCCCGCCATAGAGACAGAGAGAAACATACAGAGTGAGAGACAGAGAGAAAGGGCCAGAGAGACAGAGAGAAACATACAGAGTGAGAGACAGAGAGAAAGGGCCAGAGAGACAGAGAGAAACAGACAGAGTGAGAGACAGAGAGAAAGGGCCAGAGAGACAGAGAGAAACAGACAGAGTGAGAGACAGAGAGAAAGGGCCAGAGAGACAGAGAGAAACATACAGAGAGAGAGACAGAGAGAAAGGGCCAGAGAGACAGAGAGAAACAGACAGAGTGAGAGACAGAGAGAAAGGGCCAGAGAGACAGAGAGAAACAGACAGAGTGAGAGACAGAGAGAAAGGGCCAGAGAGACAGAGAAACAGACAGAGTGAGAGACAGAGAGAAAGGGCCAGAGAGACAGAGAGAAACATACAGAGTGAGAGACAGAGAGAAAGGGCCAGAGAGACAGAGAGAAACATACAGAGTGAGAGACAGAGAGAAAGGGCCAGAGAGACAGAGAGAAACATACAGAGTGAGAGAAACATACAGAGTGAGACAGATCGAGAGAAACATATAGAGACAGAGAGAGACAATGTACAGAGACAGGGAGAGACAAACATACAGAGAAAGACAGAGAGAGAGAAACATACAGAGGGAGACAGAGAGAAACGTACAGAGAGAGAGAGAGAGAAACATACAGAGAGAGAGACAGAGAGAAACGTACAGAGAGAGAGAGACAGAGAAACGTCAGAGAGAGAGAGACAGAGAGAAACGTACAGAGAGAGAGAGAGGGAAACATAAAGAGAGAGACAGAGAGAAACGTACACAGAGAGACAGAGAGAAACATACAGAGAGAGAGACAGAGAGAAACGTACAGAGAGAGAGAGAGAAACATACAGAGAGACAGAGAGAAACATACAGAGAGAGAGAGAGAGAAACATACAGAGAGAGAGAGAGAAACATACAGAGAGAGAGACAGAGAGAAACATACAGAGAGAGAGAGAGAGAACCATACAGAGAGAGAGAGACAGAGTGAGATAAATATACAGAGAGAGAGAAAACGTAGAGCTTTGGGCAAGCACGAGCACTAGCAGGGCCGAGGTCCCATGTCCCGAGGAGCGATGAGCCACGGGAAATTAAAAGAAGATGTTTTGAATGGTGCACGGAGCCTTCTCCTGGGTGCAGTGGTCAGTACTCTGTGCTGTGTGTGTGGTGTCCATTGGGGACAGGCTCGGCTGAAGGGTCAGAAGGCAAACGGAAGCTGCAGAAGTTATGTAAACAAAAATTTTAACAGCTACACATCCAGGGGACTCAGCTGGGAGGCGAAGATTAGAGGATTTATCGCTCAGATGACCCATGTACACAGCAATGCCCAAAGTCACCATGGGTTTTAAAGGCTGCCTCTCCAGAGAGCAATAAACTCAAAAATCCACATTGCTGCAGTAAAAATCACTGGCCAAAACTGAAACTACTAAGTCGTCATTGATCTGATGTCCAGACCTGGCCTGGATAATCTGTACTTCATCCACTCACTGAAAGTATCAAACTCTCCCAGGGCAGGTCCAGCATGGGTTAGATACAGAGTAAAGCTCCCTCTACACTGTCCCATCAAACACTCCCAGGGTCAGGTACAGCACGGGTTAGATACAGAGTAAAGCTCCCTCTACACTGTCCCATCAAACACTCCCAGGGCAGGTATAGCACGGGTTAGATACAGAGTAAAGCTCCCTCTACACTGTCCCATCAAACACTCCCAGGGCAGGTACAGAGTAAAACTCCCTTTACACTGTCCCATCAAACACTCCCAGGGCAGGTACAGCACGGGTTAGATACAGAGTAAAGCTCCCCCTACACTGTCCCACCAAACACTCCCAGGGCAGGTACAGCACGGGTTAGATACAGAGTAAAGCTCCCTCTACACCATCCCATCAAACACGCCCAGGGCAGGTACAGCACGGGTTAGATACAGAGTAAAGCTCCCTCTGCACCATCCCATCAAACACTCCCAGGGCAGGTACAGCACGGGTTAGATACAGAGTAAAGCTCCCTCTACACTGTCGCATCAAACACTCCCAGGGCAGGGACAGCACGGGTTAGATACAGAGTAAAGCTCCCTCTACACTGTCCCATCAAACACTCCCAGGGCAGGTACAGCACTGGTTAGATACAGAGTAAAGCTCCCTCTACACTGTCCCATCAAACACTCCCAGGGCAGGTACAGCACGGGTTAGATACAGAGTAAAACTCCCTCTACACTGTCCCATCAAACACTCCCAGGGCAGGTACAGCACGGGTTAGATACAGAGTAAAGCTCCCTCTACACTGTCCCATCAAACACTCCCAGGGCAGGTACAGCATGGGTTAGATACAGAGTAAAGCTCCCTCTACACTGTCCCATCAAACACTCCTAGGGTCAGGTACAGCCCGGGTTAGATACAGAGTAAAGCTCCCTCTACACTGTCCCATCAAACACTCCCAGGGCAGGTACAGCACGGGTTAGATACAGAGTAAAGCTCCCTCTCCACTGTCCCATCAAACACTCCCAGGGCAGGTACAGCACGGGTTAGATACAGAGTAAAGCTCCCTCTACACTGTCCCATCAAACACTCCCAGGGCAGGTACAGCACGGGTTAGATACAGAGTAAAGCTCCCTCTCCACTGTCCCATCAAACACTCCTAGGGTCAGGTACAGCCCGGGTTAGATACAGAGTAAAGCTCCCTCTACACTGTCCCATCAAACAATCCCAGGGCAGGTACAGCACGGGTTAGATACAGAGTAAAGCTCCCTCTCCACTGTCCCATCAAACACTCCCAGGGCAGGTACAGTAAGGGTTAGATACAGAGTAAAGCTCCCTCTACACTGTCCCATCAAACACTCCCAGGGCAGGTACAGCACGGGTTAGATACAGAGTAAAGCTCCCTCTCCACTGTCCCATCAAACACTCCCAGGGCAGGTACAGCACGGGTTAGATACAGAGTAAAGCTCCCTCTACAGTGTCCCATCAAACACTCCCAGGGCAGGTACAGCACGGGTTAGATACAGAGTAAAGTTCCCTCTACACTGTCCCATCAAACACTCCCAGGGCAGGTACAGCACGGGTTAGATACAGAGTAAAGCTCCCTCTACACTGTCCCATCAAACACTCCCAGGGCAGGTACAGCACGGGTTAGATACAGAGTAAAGCTCCCTCTCCACTGTCCCATCAAACACTCCCAGGGCAGGTACAGCACGGGTTAGATACAGAGTAAAGCTCCCTCTCCACTGTCCCATCAAACACTCCCAGGGCAGGTATAGCACGGGTTAGATACAGAGTAAAGCTCCCTCTACACTGTCCCATCAAACACTCCCAGGGCAGGTACAGCACGGGTTAGATACAGAGTAAAACTCCCTCTACACTGTCCCATCAAACACTCCCAGGGCAGGTACAGCACGGGTTAGATACAGAGTAAAGCTCCCTCTACACTGTCCCATCAAACACTCCCAGGGCAGGTACAGCACGGGTTAGATACAGAGTAAAGCTCCCTCTACACTGTCCCATCAAACACTCCTAGGGTCAGGTACAGCCCGGGTTAGATACAGAGTAAAGCTCCCTCTACACTGTCCCATCAAACACTCCCAGGGCAGGTACAGCACGGGTTAGATACAGAGTAAAGCTCCCTCTCCACTGTCCCATCAAACACTCCCAGGGCAGGTACAGCACGGGTTAGATACAGAGTAAAGCTCCCTCTACACTGTCCCATCAAACACTCCCAGGGCAGGTACAGCACGGGTTAGATACAGAGTAAAGCTCCCTCTCCACTGTCCCATCAAACACTCCCAGGGCAGGTACAGCACGGGTTAGATACAGAGTAAAGCTCCCTCTGCAGTGTCCAATCAAACACTCCCAGGGTCAGGTACAGTATGGGTTAGATACAAAGTAAAGCTCCCTCTACACTGTCCCATCAAACACTCCCAGGGCAGGTACAGCACGGGTTAGATACAGAGTAAAGCTCCCTCTACACTGTCCCATCAAACACTCCCAGGGCAGGTACAGCACGGGTTCGATACAGAGTAAAGCTCCCTCTACACTGTCCTATCAAACACTCCCAGGGCAGGTACAGCACGGGTTAGATACAGAGTAAAGCTCCCTCTGCACTGTCCCATCAAACACTCCCAGGGTCAGGTACAGCACGGGTTAGATAGAGAGTAAAGCTCCCTCTACACTGTCCCATCAAACACTCCCAGGGTCAGGTACAGCACGGGTTAGATACAGAGTAAAGCTCCCTCTACACTGTCCCATCAAACACTCCCAGGGCAGGTACAGCACGGGTTAGATACAGAGTAAAGCTCCCTCTACACTGTCCCATCAAACACTCCCAGGGCAGGTACAGCACGGGTTAGATACAGAGTAAAGCTCCCTCTACACTGTCCCATCAAACACTCCCAGGGCAGGTACAGCACGGGTTAGATACAGAGTAAAGCTCCCTCTACACTGTCCCATCAAACACTCCCAGGGTCAGGTACAGTATGGGTTAGATACAAAGTAAAGCTCCCTCTACACTGTCCCATCAAACACTCCCAGGGCAGGTACAGCACGGGTTAGATACAGAGTAAAGCTCCCTCTGCACTGTCCCATCAAACACTCCCAGGGTCAGGTACAGCACGGGTTAGATACAGAGTAAAGCTCCCTCTACACTGTCCCATCAAACACTCCCAGGGTCAGGTACAGCACGGGTTAGATACAGAGTAAAGCTCCCTCTACACTGTCCCATCAAACACTCCCAGGGCAGGTACAGCACGGGTTAGATACAGAGTAAAGCTCCCTCTACACTGTCCCATCAAACACTCCCAGGGCAGGTACAGCACGGGTTAGATACAGAGTAAAGCTCCCTCTACACTGTCCCATCAAACACTCCCAGGGCAGGTACAGCACGGGTTAGATACAGAGTAAAGCTCCCTCTACACTGTCCCATCAAACACTCCCAGGGCAGGTACAGCACGGGTTAGATACAGAGTAAAGCTCCCTCTACACTGTCCCATCAAACACTCCCAGGGCAGGTACAGCACGGGTTAGATACAGAGTAAAGCTCCCTCTACACTGTCCCATCAAACACTCCCAGGGCAGGTACAGCACGGGTTAGATACAGAGTAAAGCTCCCTCTACACTGTCCCATCAAACACTCCCTGGGCAGGTACAGCACGGGTTAGATACAGAGTAAAGCTCCCTCTCCGCTGCCTCAAGGATGTCCCTCAGCCCCAGCCTCAGAAGGGCGCACCGTACTGCTCCATGCAGTCACTCCGAGTGTCCTATCTCGGGCTCCCCTTTCACTTCAGCTTTTAAAAGCAATGGCTTCGCAGCCAGTGTTGATACTCGGCGCCGTATAACCACTGACATCCTGAGGCAGTGCCTGTTTAATAGCAACAAACTGCTTCTATCAGACTGGGCCTGCTGTCAAGTCCCGATCGCTCTGGTGCTGACTTGTTAATTGTCACAATTTCGTCTGTGAGGTGTAAGTGTGAACTACTGAGTTGGACTTTTACCCAGGATTATTCAGAAGCTGGCACGCTGAGAGTCAGCCTGGAGCATCGAAGCACTGGACTCCTTCCAACGGATCTGATTGATTCCCTGCAACTACATCGAGAAAGGAGGAACCCTCCATCCACTGTGCGTCAATCTACCTTCACCCCCCTCACCCCCCCCCGGCTCCCCTTTGACCTCAAAGGCACCTGAGCACAGGCACTTGTGAATGACATTTGCACTTTGACCTCACTGCGTGCGACCAGGTAATTATTTGTTGATGTCTGGTGCCGTGGAAGGAAAGCACCAGCACCATTTTGCACCCATCAAAATCCCACAAGCAGCAAGGGCTCATCTACTTTTGGTGATGACCAGTCAAAAAATCCCCATCTTTTCTTCAACTCGTGTCTTTGGTTCTGCCTCAACAATGGGTGCAGCCGGACTAGACTTTGGCTTCCCATCAGCCATGGCTCAGTGGGTAGCACTCAGGAGGTTGTGGGTTCAAAACACTGCTCCAGAGACTTGAGTTCAAAATCCAGGCTGACGCTCACAGTGCTGCACTGTTGGAAGTGCCGTCTTTTGGATGAGATGTTGATCCTGGAGTACTGTGTTCAGTTTTGATCTCTTTATCTAAGGAATGATATACTTGCCTTAGAGGCGGTGCATCGAAGGTTCACTGGATTGATTCCTGGGATGAGAGGGTTGTCCTATGAGGAGAGATTTAGTCGAATGGACCTTTGCACTCTGGAGTTTAGAAGAATGAGAGGTGATCTCATTGAAACATATAAAATTCTTTGAGGTCTTGACAGACTAGATGCCGAGAGGTTGTTTCCCCTGGCTGGAGAGTCTAGAACTAAGGGGCATAGTCTCAGGATAAGAGGTCGGACATTTAGGACTTTCTTTCATCCAAAGGACAGCTCCCCTTTCTCATGCTTGGGGTATGGGCATTGCTGGCAAATCCAGGATTTAGGAATGGAGTTCCAGGATTTTGACCCAGCAATGATGAAGGAACGGCGATATATTTCCAAGTCGGGATGGTGTGTGACTTGGAGGGGAACGTGCAGGTGGTGTTGTTCCCATGCGCCTGCTGCCCTTGTCCTTCTAGTTAGTGGAGGTCGCGGGTTTGGGAGGTGCTGTTGAAGAAGCCTTGGTGAGTTGCATCCTGTAGATCGTACACACTGCAGCCACGATGCGCCAGTGGTGGAGGGGGTGGGTGTTTAAGCTGATGGATGGGCTGCCGATTAAGTGGACTGCTATGTCCTGAATAGTGTCAAGACAATACTGCACTCCCTCAGTGCTGTAATGGAGCTTGAACCCATTACTGTCTTACTGTCAAGAACAGATGAAAGGTCAGACCCCAGGCTGTTAAGAGAAGCAAGGGAGGAAATAGCGGAGGCTCTGACCATCATTTTCCAATCCTCTCTGGATACAGGCGTGGTGCCGGAGGATTGGACAACTGCTAACATTGTACCATTGTTTAAAAAGGAAGAAAGAGATAGATTGAGTAATTACAGGCCAGTCAATCTAACCTCAGTGGTGGGCAAATTATTGGAATCAATTCTGAGGGACAGGATAAACCTTCATTTAGAAAGGCACAGATTAATCAAGAACAGTCAGCATGGATTTGTTAAGTGAAGGTCGTATCTGACTAACTTGATTGAATTTTTTGAGGGTAACATATCTGATGTAGTGTACATGGATTTTAGCAAGGCTTTTGACAATGTCCTACATGGCAGACTGGTCAAAAAAGTAAAAGCCCATGGGATCCAAGGGAAAGTGGCAAGTTGGATCCAAAATTAGCTCAGTGGCAGGAAGCAAAGGGTAATGGTCGATGGGTGTTTTTGTGACCTGGAAGGCTGTTTCCAGTGGGGTTCCGCAGGGCTCAGTACTGGGTCCCTTGCTTTTTGTGATATATATTAATGATTTAGACCTAAATCTAAGGGGCATGATTAAGAAGCTTGCAGATGGTACAAAAATTGGCCGTGTGGTTGATAGTGAGGAGGAAAGCTGTAGACTGCAGGAAGATATCAATGGACTGGTCAGGTGGGCAGAAAAGTGGCAAATGGAATTCAATCTGGAGAAGTGTGAAGTAATGCATTTGGGGAGGGCAAACAAGGCAAGGGAATACACAATAAATGGGAGGATACTGAAAGGTGTAGAGGAACAGAGGGATCTTGGAGTGCATGTCCACAGATCCCTGAAGGTAGCAGGACAGGTAAATAAGGTGGTTAAGAAGGCATACGGGATACTTTCCTTTATTAGCCGAGGCATAGAATGTAAGAGCAGGGAGGTTATGCTAGAACTGTATAAAACACTAGTTAGGCCACAGCTTGAGTACTGCGTACAGTTCTGGTCACCACATTACAGGAAAGATGTGATTGCACTGGAGAGGGTACAGAGGAGATTTACGAGGATGTTGCCAGGACTGGAGAATTTTACCTATGAGGAAAGATTGGATAGGCTGGGGTTGTTTTCTTTGGAACAGAGGAGGCTGAGGGGTGACTTAATTGTGGTGTACAAAATTATGAGGGGCCGAGATAGAGTGGATAGAAAGGACCTATTTCCATTAGCAGAGGTCAATAACCAGGGGGCACAGATTTAAGGTAAATGGTCGAAGGATTAGGGGGGAGCTGAGGAGAATTTTTTCACCCAGAGGGTGGTGGGGGTCTGGAACTCACTGCCTGAGAGGGTGGTAGAGGCAGAAACCCTCAACTCATTTAAAAAGTACTTGGATGAGCACTTGGAGTGCTGTAACCTACAGGGCTATGAACCAAGTGCTGGAAAGTGGGATTAAGCTGGATAGCTCTTTATCGGCCGACACAGACACGATGGGCCGAGTTGCCTCCTTCTGTGCCGTAACTGTCCATGATTCTATGGATCCATTAATATTTACAGCACATTTGGAGGATATATGGATCATCCTGTCAGTGCTGTTTCTTTGTTAGAGCAATCCCAAACTAATCCCACTGCCCCACTCTCTCCCCCATTGCCCTGTATCAATCCCAAACTAATCCCACTGCCTCACTCTCTCCCCATAGCCCTGTATCAATCCCAAACTAATCCCACTGCCTCACTCTCTCCCCATAGCCCTGTATCAATCCCAAACTAATCCCATTGCCCCGCTCTCTCTCCATAGCCCTGTATCAACCCCAAACTAATCCCATTGCCCCACTCTCTTCCCATAGCCCTGTATCAATCCCAAACTAATCCCACTGCCCCACTCTCTTCCCATAGCCCTGTATCAATCCCAAACTAATCCCACTGCCCCACTCTCTCCCCATAGCCCTGTATCTATCCCAAACTAATCCCACTGCCCCATTCTCTCCCCATAGCCCTGTATCTATCCCAAACTAATCCCACTGCCCCACTCTCTCCCCATAGCCCTGTATCAATCCCAAACTAATCCCACTGCCCCACTCTCTCCCCATAGCCCTGTATCAATCCCAAACTAATCCCACTGCCCCACTCTCTCCCCATAGCCCTGTATCAATCCCAAACTAATCCCACTGCCCCGCTCTCTCCCCATAGCCCTGTATCAATCCCAAACTAATCCCACTGCCCCACTCTCTCCCCATAGCCCAGTATCAATCCCAAACTAATCCCACTGCCCCACTCTCTCCCCATAGCCCTGTATCAATCCAAAACTAATCCCACTGCCCCACTCTCTCCCCATAGCCCTGTATCAATCCCAAACTAATCCCACTGCCCCGCTCTCTCCCCATAGCCCTGTATCAATCCCAAACTAATCCCACTGCCCCACTCTCTCCCCATAGCCCAGTATCAATCCCAAACTAATCCCACTGCCCCACTCTCTCCCCATAGCCCTGTATCAATCTCAAACTAATCCCACTGCCCCACTCTCTCCCCATAGCCCTGTATCAATCCCAAACTAATCCCACTGCCCCACTCTCTCCCCATAGCCCTGTATCAATCCCAAACTAATCCCACTGCCTCACTCTCTCCCCATAGCCCTGTATCAATCCCAAACTAATCCCCTGCCCTGCTCTCTCCCCATAGCCCTGTATCAATCTAAAACTAATCCCACTGCCCCACTCTCTCCCCATAGCCCTGTATCAATCCCAAACTAATCCCACTGCCCCACTCTCTCCCCATAGCCCTGTATCAATCCAAAACTAATCCCACTGCCCCACTCTCTCCCCATAGCCCTGTATCAATCCAAAACTAATCCCACTGCCCTGCTCTCTCCCCATAGCCCTGTATCAATCCAAAACTAATCCCACTGCCCCATTCTCTCCCCATAGCCCTGTATCAATCCCAAACTAATCCCACTGCCCCACTCTCTCCCCATAGCCCTGTATCAATCCCAAACTAATCCCACTGCCCCACTCTCTCCCCATAGCCCTGTATCAATCCAAAACTAATCCCACTGCCCCGCTCTCTCCCCATAGCCCAGTATCAATCCAAAACTAATCCCACTGCCCCACTCTCTCCCCATAGCCCTGTATCAATCCCAAACTAATCCCACTGCCCCACTCTCTCCCCATTGTCCTGTATCAATCCCACAGTAGCGGCATTTGCCTTTGAAAACATATCAGGTGAATGTAACTGCTGGTTTGAGAAAGAATTTGAAGGTGAAGTTACATGTGATGAGCCTTGCTCAATCTTTGCCAACGTTGCCTCACCAGTTCGCCTCCAACCCGACCCTCAGCCCACAGGATCTAATGTCTCCTCTTCCTGGAGGCTCAGGGTTTGCAGTGATGATGGTCATTCATCAGTTGCCCTTCTGTAGGGCTGGTTATCAACAAAAAAAATCACTAAGGAGGGAGAAAGAAAGAAAGACTTGCATTCATACAGCACCTTTCATGACTTCAGGACGTCCCCAAGCGCTTTACAGGCAAATAAATACTTTTGAAATGCAGTCACTGTTGTAACGCAGGGAAACGCAGCAGCCAATTTGCACACAGCAAGGTCCCACAAACAGCAATGTGATAATGACCAGATCATCTGCTTTTGGTATTGATTGAGGGATAAATATTGGGCAGGACACTGGGGAGAACTCCCCTGCTCTTCCTTGAATAGTTGGCTGCGGGATGTTTTCGGGACCTGAGAGTGCAGATGGGGCCCCAGTTCAATGTCTCATGCGAAAGACGGCACCTCCGACAGTGCAGCTCTCCCTCAGCACTGGACTGGAATGTCACTGTTCACTGTGTTCACTCCAGTGTTCACTGGAGGGAGAGAAGACAATGTTGAGGCCTGTATGTGTGTCATAGGGACTGCTCCCATATGACGTCATGCATGTCACGATGAAGAGAGGTGAAGGTCCATTGTCCCTTTAAATGAAGTGTCCTTGAAAACCAGCAGAAGCTGTGGTGGAAGGCCACATGAGTTGAGAGAGCGGTTTTGAGCAAGAAAGATGCTTGAGTGTTTGGAGAGGTTGAGGTTTACAGGAATGAGTTTTTCTGAGATAGAAAGAGCATTGCTGGCTAAGAAGGTGAATGGAGGCCATATGAATGGGAGCAGGTGTATTGGCGCCAGGGCATTGACTTACCTTACCTGCCCTTGTGAGGTCATTGAACCTCTTCCTGCACCTGGGAAGTGGTGGAGCTTGCACTTCACTGGCGGAGTGCATCAGCCCCCTCCAGACGGCCAGCACCAATCTCCTGCCCTCAGTGCCCATCAGATGGTTCCGCCGACCTCTCACTTCTGCCAGTAGCACTTTTACAGATGCATTCGAACGTCTGGGGGCACTTCCAGATGCTGACATCCTTGAAACTGTTGCTCCGTGACTATTACGCAGCTCATCTGCTGCTGAAAACCCCCATCCATGCCTTTGTTACTTCCAGACTCGACTATTCCAATGCTCCCCTGGCCGGCCTCCCACCTTGCACCCTCCGTAAACTTGAGCTCATCCAAAACTCTGCTGCCCGTATCCTAACTCGCACCAAGTCCCGTTCACCCATCACCCCCTGCGCTCGCTGACCTACATTGGCTCCCGGTCCAGCATTGACTCGATTTTAAAATTCTCATCCTTGTGTTCAAATCCCTCCATTGCCTCACACCTCCCAATCTCTGTGACCTCCTCCAGCCCTCTAACACTCCGAGATCTCTGCGTTCCTCCAATTCTGGCCTCTTGCACATCCTGGATTTTCATCGCCCCACCATTGGCGGCCGTGCCTTCAGCTGCCTAGACCCTAAGCTCTGGAATTCCCTCCCTAAACCTCTCCGTCTCTCCACCTCTCTCTCCTCCTTTAAGACTCTGCTTAAAACCTACCTCTTTGACCAAGCTTTTGGTCGCCTGTCCTAATACCTTATGTGGCTCGGTGTCAAATTTAGTCTGGTGAAGTTCCCGTGAAGCGCCTTGGAACGTTTTACTACGTTAAAGGCGCTATATAAATGCAAGCTGTTGTTGTTGAGGAGTGATGTTGCAGCCAGTCACTGTCGGTCCCTCCCTCCCAGAGTCGGTAAGCCAAAGGAGGGTGGTTTTCTGACTTCGAAACCGCCCTCCACGGCTAATGTGGTTCTGGGAAGAAACAGCGGGGTGTCAGTGTCGGTTTCACGGTTCGTGTTGGTTTCACCACAGCGGAAGTGAGGACCAAACCTGCCAAGGGGAGGAGAATCCAAGCCGGTGAGTAGCAGCATTGTTTGGACTTTGGGACCTGGCAGAGAGTCAGTGTCTTCCCATTTTGTACATTGCAAATTGCAAAAGACATCTGAGAGCAAGAATGGAGATTGAAAGAGATGGAGAGAGAGAGAGAGAGAGAGAGAGTGACAGACAGAGACACGGAATTTTAGCGATGAGGAAAGATTGGATAGGCTGGGGTTGTTTTCTTTGGAACAGAGGAGGCGGAGGGGAGATTTAATTGAGGTGTATAAAATTATGAAGGACCTGGATAGAGTGGATAGGGAGGACCTATTTCCCTTAGCGGAGTGTTCAATAACCAGGGGGCATAGATTTAAAGTGATTGGTAGAAGGATTAGAGGGGAGTTGAGGAAAAAAAAAATTCACCCAGAGGGTGGTGGGGGTCTGGAACTCACTGCCTGAAAGGGTGGTAGAGGCAGAAACCCTCAACTCATTTAAAAAGTACTTGGATGTGCACCTGAAGTGCCGTAACCTACAGGCTACGGACCAAGTGCTGGAAAGTGGGATTAGGCTGGGCGGCTCATTTTCGGAGGGCACGGACACGATGGGCCGAATGGCCTCCTTCTGTGCTGTAAATTTTCCCTGATTCTATGATTCTGTGATTCTATGAAAGAGAGGGAGAGACAGGAGGGAGAGAGAGAATGAGAGAGAGTGAGTGAGGCAAAAGACAGAAACAGAGAGATACACACGGAGGAAGAGAGTGAGAAAGAGAGGCACAGAGGGAGAGAGACAGAGATCGACAAAGAGTGGGTGAGAGAGAGCGACAGAGGCAAAGGGAGGGAGAGATGCAGATTCTACAGATGACGCTGGAATTTGGACTGATTCCAGCTGTTTTTTTCTAGTTCTCTGGATTGTCCTTCTGGGCCCGTCCAACTCCCACATCTGGAAATGTACCTGCCAACTCTGATTACAGTTTTTGTACAATGGAGCTTCTGTTTAGTATTCCCCATTGTAGATTTCTACCAGATACTGGAGTGTATCATGTGTGTGACAGTAACACGTCTCAACATTCAGATGGCTTTAATAACCCACACAGGTCATCAGCACCCAATAGGCTTCAGCCTTGAAAGAACTGCTCAATATCTTCAATTCTCCACATAAAACAAACCATGCTCTACCCGATATCCAGCATAGTCCTCAACCCCACTTACTGTCACTGCAACTTCATTCCCAGTGTTTGTTATACTCAATGTACCTCAGTCCCTGATATTTACCCCACTCTAGGGATTTCACTCCCATTGTAACTCACTCTTAGATTCTGTTTCACACTGTCTAACCCGCTCTCAGTGTCCATTATCCTCAATGTAACTCACAACCCATAAATACTTTCCTCAGAAAGCTCACATTTGTTATCGAGAGTGAGTTACCCTCTGTAACTCACTCTCGATATTAATCATACTCGATGTAACACACTCCCAGCTCTCTGTTACTCTGTACTTAACACTCCCAGCTCTCTGTTACTTTGCATATAACACACTCCCAGCTCTCTGTTACTCTGTATATAACACACATCCAGCTCTCTGTTACTCTGTACTTAACACTCCCAGCTCTCTGTTACTTTGCATATAACACACTCCCAGCTCTCTGTTACTTTGTACTTAACACTTCCAGCTCTCTGTTACTCTGTATATAACACACTCCCAGCTCTCTGTTACTCTGTACACAACACACACCCAGCTCTCTGTTACTCTGTACTTAACACTCCCAACTCTTTGTTACTCTGTATACAACACACACCCAGCTCTCTGTTACTCTATATGTAACACACTCCCAGCTCTCTGTTACTCTGTATGTAACACACTCCCAGCTCAATGTTACTCTGCATACAACACACACCCAGCTCTCTGTTACTCTGTACTTAACACTTCCAGCTCTCTGTTACTCTGTATATAACACACTCCCAGCTCTCTGTTACTCTGTATACAACACACACCCAGCTCTCTGTTACTCTGTACTTAAAACTCCCAACTCTTTGTTACTCTGTATACAACACACACCCAGCTCTCTGTTACTCTATATGTAACACACTCCCAGCTCTCTGTTACTCTGTATGTAACACACTCCCAGCTCTCTGTTACTTTGTATATAACACACTCCCAGCTCTCTGTTACTCTGTACTTAACACTCCCAACTCTCTGTTACTCTGTATACAACACACACCCAGCTCTCTGTTACTCTGTATATAACACACTCCCAGCTCTGTAACTTTGTATGTAACACACTCCCAGCTCTCTGTTACTCTGTATATAACACACTCCCAGCTCTCTGTTACTCTGTATATAATACACTCCCAGCTCTCTGTTACTCTATATGTAACACACTCCCAGCTCTCTGTTACTCTGTATGTAACACACTCCCAGCTCTCTGTTACTTTGTATATAACACACTCCCAGCTCTCTGTTACTCTGTACTTAACACTCCCAACTCTCTGTTACTCTGTATACAACACACACCCAGCTCTCTGTTACTCTGTATATAACACACTCCCAGCTCTGTAACTTTGTATGTAACACACTCCCAGCTCTCTGTTACTCTGTATATAACACACTCCCAGCTCTCTGTTACTCTGTATATAATACACTCCCAGCTCTCTGTTACTCTGTATATAAAACACTCCCAGCTCTGTTACTCTGTATATAACACACTCCCAGCTCTTTGTTACTCTAAACTTAACACTTCCAGCTCTCTGTTACTCTGTATATAACACACTCCCAGCTCTCTGTTACTCTGTATATAACACACTCCCAGCTCTCTGTTACTCTGTATATAACACACTCCCAGCTCTCTGTTACTCTGTATGTAACACACTCCCAGCTCTCTGTTACTCTGTATATAACACACTCCCAGCTCTCTGTTACTCTGTATATAACACACTCCCAGCTCTCTGTTACTCTGCATGTAACACACTCCCAGCTCTCTGTTACTCTGTATATAACACGCACCCAGCTCTCTGTTACTCTGTATATAACACACTCCCAGCTCTCTGTTACTTTGTATGTAACACACTCCCAGCTCTCTGTTACTCTGTATATAACACACTCCCAGCTCTCTGTTACCCTGTATATAATACACTCCCAGCTCTCTGTTACTCTGTATATAACACACTCCCAGCTCTGTTACTTTGTATGTAACACACTCCCAGCTCTCTGTTACTCTGTATATAACACACTCCCAGCTCTCTGTTACTCTGTATATAACACACTCCCAGCTCTGTTACTTTGTATATAACACACTCCCAGCTCTCTGTTACTCTGTATATAACACACTCCCAGCTCTCTGTTACTCTGTATATAATACACTCCCAGCTCCCTGTCACTCTGTATATAACACACTCCCAGCTCTCTGTTACTCTGTATATAATACACTCCCAGCTCCCTGTCACTCTGTATATAACACACTCCCAGCTCTCTGTTACTCTGTATATAACACACTCCCAGCTCTCTGTTACTCTGTATGTAACACACTCCCAGCTCTCTGTTACTCTGTATGTAACACACTCCCAGCTCTCTGTTACTCTGTATATAACACACTCCCAGCTCTCTGTTACTCTGTATATAATACACTCCCAGCTCTCTGTTACTCTGTATATAACACACTCCCAGCTCTCTGTTACTCTGTATATAACACACTCCCAACTCTCTGTTACTCTGTATGTAACATACTAGTAGCTCTCTGTTACTCTGTATGTAACACACTCCCAGCTCTGTTACTTTGTATGTAACACACTCCCAGCTCTCTGTTACTCTATATAACACACTCCCAGCTCTCTGTCACTCTGTATGTAACACACTCCCAGCTCTCTGTTACTCTGTATGTAACACACTCCCAGCTCTCTGTTACTCTGTATGTAACACACTCCCAGCTCTCTGTCACTCTGTATATAACACATTCTCAGTTGTCTGTTCCCTGTATGTTTTTTTTAAAAATGTGTTCAGGATAACTTTCTTGACCAGTACGTTTCCGGCCCAACGAGGAAGGAGGCATTGCTGGACTTGGTTCTAGGGAATGAGGTGGGTCAATTGGAGCAAGTGTCAGTGGGGGAGCATTTAGGGAACAGCGATCATAGTATTATAAGGATTAGAATGGAAAAGGACACGGACCACTCTAAAGTAAACATAATCAATTGGAGGAGGGCTAATTTCAATGGGATGAGAACAGATCTGGCCCGGGTAAACTGGAATCAAAGATTGGCAGGTAAAACTGTAATTGAACAGTGGGCGGCCTTTAAAGAGGAGATGGTTCAGGTACAGTCTAGGTACATTCCCATGACGGAGAAAGATAGGGCAACTAAAGCCAGAGCTCCCTGGATGACAAAAGAGGGAGAGAGTAAGATGAAGCAGAAAAAAGGGGCGTATGACAGATGTCAGATTGATAACACAAGTGAGAACCAGGCTGAATATAGAAAGTTCAGAGGGGAAGTGAAAAAGGAAACAAGAGGGGCAAAGGGAGAGTATGAGAATAGACTGGCGGCCAACATAAAAGGGAATCCAAAACTCTTCTACAGGCATGTGAACATTAAACGGGCAGTAAGAGCACATTAGGGAACCATAAAGGAGATCTACTCATGGAGGCAGAGGGCATGGCCGAGGTACTAAATGAGTATTTTGCATCTGTCTTTACCAAGGAAGAAGATGCTGCCAGAGTTTCAGTAAAGGAAGATGTAGTTGAGATACTGGATGGGCTAAAAATTGATAAAGAAGAGATACTTGAAAGGCTAGCTGTACTTAAAGTAGATAAGTCACCCGGTCCGGATGGGATGCATTCTCGGTTGATGAGGGAAGTAAGGGTGGAAATTGCAGAGGTACTGGCCATAATCTTCCAAACATCTGTAGGTACGGGGGTGGGGCCAGAGGACTGGAGAATTGCAAATGTTACAGCCTTGTTCAAAAAAGTGTGTAAGGATAAACCCAGCAACTATAGGCCAGTCAGTTTAACCTCAGTGGTGGGGAAACTTTTAGAAATGATAATCCAGAACAGAATTAACAGTCACTTGGATGAGTGTGGATTGATTCGGGAAAGCCAGCACGGATTTGTCAAAGGCAAATTGTGTTTAATTAACCTGATAGAGGTTTTGATGAGGGAACAGCGAGGGTAGATGAGGGCAATGCAGTTGATGTGGTGTATATGGACTTTCAAAAGGCGTTTGATAAAGTGCCACATGGTAGGCTTATCATCAAGATTGGGGCCCATGGAATAAAGGGGGCAGCAGCAACATAGATACAGTATTGGCTAAGCGACAGGAAACAGAGAGTAGTGGTGAAAGATTATTTTTCGGACTGGAGGGAGGTGTATTGTGGTGTTCCCCAGGGGTCAGTGCTGGGACCACTGCTTTTCTTGATATATATTAATAACTTGGACTTGGGTGTACAGGGCACAATTTCAAAATTTGCAGGGTGACACAAAACTTGGAAGGGTAGTAAACAGTGAGGAGGATAGTGATAGACTTCAAGAGGCTGGTGGCATGGGCGGACACGTGGCAGATGAAACTTAACGCAGAAAATGCAGTGATACATTTCGTTAGGAAGAACGAGGCGAGGCAATATAAACTAGAGGGCACAATTCTAAAAGGGTAACAGGAACAGAGAGATCTGGGGGTATATGTGCACAAATCGTTGAAGTTTCCAGGGCAGGTTGAGAAAGCGGTTAAAAAAGCATACGGGATCCTGGGCTTTATAAATAGAGGCACAGAGTACAAAAGTATGGAAGTCATGATGAACCTTTATAAAACACTGGTTCATCCATAACTGGAGTATTGTGTCCAGTTCTGGGCACTGCATTTTGGGAAGGATGTGAAGGCCTTAGAGAGGGTGCAGAAGAGATTTACTAGAATGATTCCAGGGATGAGGGGCTTTAGTTATGTGGATAGACTGGAGAAGCTGGGATTGTTCTCCTTGGCTCAGAGACGATTGTGAGGAGATTTGATCGAGGTGTTCAAAATCATGAAGGATCTAGACAGAGTAGATAGAGAGAAACTGTTCCCATTGGCAGAAGGGTCAAGAACCAGAGGACATAGATTTAAGGTGATTGGCAAAAGAACCAAAGGTGACATGAGGAAAAACTTTTTTACACAGCGAGTGATAAGGATCTGGAATGCGCTGCCCGAGAGGGTGGTGGAGGCAGATTCAATCATGGCCTTCAAAAGGGAACTGGATAAGTACTTGAAAGTAAAAAAATTGCAGGGCTACGGGGATAGGGCGGGGGAGTGGGACGAGCTGGAATCGATGGGCCGAATGGCCTCCTTCCGTGGTGTAACCTTTCTATGATTCGATAATTTCTATGAACAACCCCAGCTCTCTGTTACCCCGTGTTACATTGACTTACTTTGAGTTTACAGTAGAGAAATAGGCCTTTGGGGCCAACTGTCCTGTGCCGACGTTTATGCTCCACACGAGCCTTCTCCCTCCCTGCTTCATCTCACCCTATCAGCATGTCCTTCTATTCCTTTCCCCCTCATGTGCTTATCTAGTTTCCCATTAAATGCATCTATGCTCGTCACCTCGACTACTCCTTGCGCTAGCGAGTTCCACATTCTCACCACTCTCTGGGTAGAGAAGTTTCTCTTGAATTCACTATTGGATTTATTAGTGACTATCTTATATTTATGACCTCTAGTTTTGGTCTCCCCCACAAGTGGAAACATTTTCTCTACATCTGCCCTATCAAACCCTTTCGTTATCTTAAAGACCTCTATCAGGTCACCCCTCAGCCTTCTCTTTTCTTGAGAAAAGAGCCCCAGCCTATTTAATCTTTCCTGATAAGTATATCCTTTCAGTTCTGGTATCATCCTTGTGAATCCTTTTTTGCACCTTCTCCAATGCCTCTATATCCCTTTTATAATATGGAGACCAGAACTGTGCACAGTACTCCAAATGTGGTCTAACCAAGGTTCTATACAAGTTTATCATAACTTCTCTGCTTTTCATTTCTATCCCTCTTTGCTCCTTTATCCCATTTAGACTCTTATTATCCAAGCAGTAAGTGGCCTCCTTATTCTTCCCACCAAAATGCACCACCTCACAATTATTTATATTGAAATTCATTTGCCAATTACACGCCCAGTCTGCAAGTTTATTAATGTCTTCTTGCATTTTAATGCACTCTTCCTTTGTATTAACTGCATCTCCCCCAATTTCGAGTCGTCTGCAAATTTTGAAATTGTGCTTCTGATTCCCGAGTCCAAATCATTAATGTAAATTGTGAACAACAGTGGTCCCAGCACCGATCCCTGTGGAGCACCACTTCCCACCTTTTGCCAGTCTGAATAGCTACCCTTAACTCCTACTCTGTTTTCTGTTTGGTAGCCATCTTGCCATCCATTCTGCTACCTGTCCCCTGACTCCACATGCTCTGACATTAGTCCTGAGTCTACAATGCGGTGCCTTATCGAAGGCCTTTTGAAAACCCGAATATATTACATCTACTGCATTGCCCTTGTCTACTCTTTCTGTTACTTCTTCAAAGAATTCAATAAGGTTGGTCAAGCATAACTTTCACTTCTGAAGGGAGTACACAATAAATGGGAGGATACTGAGAGGTGTAGAGGAAGTGAAGGACCTTGGAGTGCATGTCCACAGATCCCTGAAGGTAGCAGGACAGGGAGATAAGGTGGTTAGAAAGGCATACGGGATACTTTCCTTTATTAGCCGAGGTATAGAATATAAGAGCAGGAAGGTTACGCTAGAACTGTATCAAACGCGAGATAGGCCACAGCTTGAGTACTGCGTACAGTTCTGGTCACCACATTACAGGAAAGATGTGATTGCACTAGAGTGTTAGCTAAGTTAGAAGCCCATGAAATCGAGGGAAAAGTACGGACTTGGTTAGGAAATTGGCTGAGCGAAAGGCGACAGAGAGTAGGGATAATGGGTAGGTACTCACATTGGCAGGATGTGACTAGTGGAGTCCCGCAGGGATCTGTCTTGGGGCCTCAATTATTCACAATATTTATTAACGACTTAGATGAAGGCATAGAAAGTCTCATAGCTAAGTTTGCCGATGACACAAAGATTGGTGGCATTGTAAGCAGTGTAGATGAAAACATAAAATTACAAAGCGATATTGATAGATTAGGTGAATAGGCAAAATTGTGGCAAATGGAATTCAATGTAGACAAATGTGAGGTCATCTACTTTGGATCAAAAAAGGATAGAACAGGGTACTTTCTAAATGGTAAAAAGTTAAAAACAGTGGATGTTCAAAGGGACTTAGGGGTTCAGGTACATAGATCATTGAAGTGTCATGAACAGGTGCAGAAAATAATCAAGAAGGCTAATGGAATGCTGGCCTTTATATCTAGAGGACTGGGGTACAAGGGGGCAGAAGTTATGCTGCAGCTATACAAAACCCTGGTTAGACCGCACCTGGAGTACTGTGAGCAGTTCTGGGCACCGCACCTTCGGAAGGACATATTGGCCTTGGAGGGAGTGCAGCGTAGGTTTACTAGAATGTTACCCGGACTTCAAGGGTTAAGTTACGAGGAGAGATTACACAAATTGGGGTTGTATTCTCTGGAGTTTAGAAGGTTAAGGGGTGATCTGATCGAAGTTTATAAGATATTAAGGGGAACAGATAGGGTGGATAGAGAGAAACTATTTCCACTGGTTGGGGATTCCAGGAGTAGGGGGCACAGTCTAAAAATTAGAGCCAGACCTTTCAGGAGCGAGATTAGAAAACATTTCTACACACAAAGGGTGGTAGAAGTTTGGAACTCTCTTCCGCAAACAGCAATTGATACCAGCTCAATTGCTGAATTTAAATCTGAGATAGATAGCTTTTTGGCAATCAAAGGTATTAAGGGATATGGGCCAAAGGCAGGTATATGGAGCGAGATCACAGATCAGCCATGATCTTATCAAATGGTGGAGCAGGCACGAGGGGCTGAATGGCCTACTCCTGTTCCTATGTTCCTGTTCCTATAGAGGGTACAGAGGAGGATGTGGCCAGGGCTGGAGAATTTTAACTGTGAGAAAAGATTGGATAGGCTGGGGTTGTTTTCTTTGGAACAAAGGAGGCTGAGGGGAGATTTAATCGAGGTATATAAAATTATGACAAGCCTGGATAGAGTGGATAGGGAGGACCTATTTCCCTTAGCAAAGGGGTCAGTGGGAGCATAGATTTAAAATAATTGGTAGAAGGATTAGAGGGGAGCTGAGGAGAAATTTTTTCACCCAGAGGGTGGTGGGGGTCTGGAACTCACTGCCCGAGAGGGTGGTAGAGGCAGAAACCCTCAACTCATTTAAAAAGTACCTGGATGTGCACTGAAGTGCTGTAACCTACAAGACCACGGACCAAGTGCTGGAAAGTGGGATTAGGCTGGATAGCTCTTTATCGGCCGGCATGGACATGATGGGCCAAATGGCCTCTTTCTGTGCCGTAACCTTCTATAATTCTATGATTCTATGACCGTAACAGACTTCAGGAGGACATAGACAGACTGGTGAAATGGGCAGACACATGGAAGATGAAATTTAACACAGAGAAATGTGAACTAATGCAGCGTTAGTAGGAAGAATGAGGAGAGGCAATATAAACTAAATGGTACAATTTTAAAGGGGGTGCAGGAACAGAGAGACCTGGGGGTGCACATACACAAATCTTTGATGGTGGCAGGACAGGTTGAGAAGGCTGTCAAAAAAGCATATGGGATCCTGGACTTTATTAATAGAGGCATAGAGTACAAAAGCAAGGAAGTTATGCTAAACCTTTATAAAACACTGGTTAGACCTCAGCTGGAGTATTGTGTTCAATTCTGGGCACCACACTTTAGGAAGGATGTCAAGGCCTTAGAGAGGGTGCAGAAGAGATTTACTAGAATGGTACCAGGGATGAGGGACTTCAGTTATGTGGAGAGACTGGAGAAGCTGGGATTGTTCTCCTTAAAACAGAAAAAGTTACAAGGAGATTTGATCGAGGGATTCAAGATCATGAACAGTTTTGACAGAGTAAATAAGGAGAAACTGTTTCCAGTGGCAGAAGGATCGGTAACCAGAGGACACAGATTTACGGTGATTGGCAAAAGAGCCAGAGGCAACATGAGGAAATATTTTTTTAACACAGCGAGTTGTTATGATCTGGAATTCGCTGCCTGAAAGGGCGGTGGAAGCAGATTCAATAATAACTTTCAAAAGGGAATTGAATAAATACCGAAGGAAAAAAAAATTACACTTTCCTTTCTGTTACTCTGTATATAACACACTCCCAGCTCTCTGTTACTCTGTATATAACACACTCCCAGCTCTCTGTTACTCTGTATATAACACGCTCCCAGCTCTCTGTTACTCTGTATATAACACACTCCCAGCTCTCTGTTACTCTGTATATAACACACTCCCAGCTCTCTGTTACTCTGTATGTAACACACTCCCAGCTCTGTTACTCTGTATATAACACACTCCCAGCTCTCTGTTACTCTGTATATAACACACTCCCAGCTCTCTGTTACTCTGTATATAACACACTCCCAGCTCTCTGTTACTCTGTATATAACACACTCCCAGCTCTCTGTTACTCTGTATATAACACACTCCCAGCTCTCTGTTACTCTGTATATAACACACTCCCAGCTCTGTTACTCTGTATATAACACACTCCCAGCTCTCTGTTACCCTGTATATAACACACTCCCAGCTCTCTGTTACTCTGTATATAACACACTCCCAGCTCTCTGTTACTCTGTATATAACACACTCCCAGCTCTCTGTGATCCAGGACATTAATCTATCGGCAAAATATTCCAAAAATTGCCATTATTGGAGAAGCCATAAATATTCCTGAGCCTCAAATTGAAAGAACGAGCATCTGGAAAACAGAGCAATGAGTCAAAGTGTCCCCACTAAAAGCATGTCGGGGAGGAAAAGGCAACGTTTTGAGAATTGGGCATCAACTGTAAATTAAATTAGAAAGACAGTGGGCCCTGAAGGCTCATTAGGTTTTATATACTCAGTGATTACTTTCGCAGGACTCTGAATGAGGCCCTTGAGACGTGAGGTCGAAGGGGTCAAATACATTTTCTGGCAGATTTACGACAGTGGCGGTGTTGGTGGTACACCACAATCACAGGTGAGCGAGCTGCGTCAGCACTCGAGAGCTCTACACAGGTCGACCATCACACCCCTCGTCCAAGATGCAAGCTTTGGTCTGTAAATTAATATCAATAAAAAACAGAGTTTAGACTACTGCTTCATTTTAAGGTGGAATTGATGGAAACATAGGAACAGAAGTTGGCCTTTCAGCCCCTCTGGCCAGTTCTACCTCTCAGTTAGATCATAGCTGATCTGTATCTTAACTCCATCTACCTGCCTTGGTTCTATATCCTTTAATACCCTTGCCTAACAAAAATATATCAATCTCAGTTTTGAGATTTTCAATTGACCTCAAAAGCACTCTCAGGAGGTAGGCATCGTTGGCAAGGCCGGCATTTATTGCCCATTCGTAGTTGCCCTGAGAAGGTGGTGAAGGGCTTTCTTGAACTGTTGCAGCCCAGAAGGTATACTTTGCAGCAGTTTGATACAGCTGAGTGAAACATTTGATGGGACGGTATAGAGGGAGCTTTACTCTGTATCTAACCCGTGCTGTACCTGCTCTGGGAGTGTTTGATGGGACAGTGTAGAGGGAGCTTTACTCTGTATCTAACCCGTGCTGTACCTGCCCTGGGAGTGTTTGATGGGACAGTGTAGAGGGAGCTTTACTCTGTATCTAACCCGTGCTGTACCTGCCCTGGGAGTGTTTGATGGGACGGTGTAGAGGGAGCTTTACTCTGTTTCTAACCCGTGCTGTACCTGCCCTGGGAGTGTTTGATGGGACGGTGTAGAGGGAGCTTTACTCTGTATCTAACCCGTGCTGTACCTGCCCTGGGAGTGTTTGATGGAGCAGTGGTTTTTTTATTCCTTCATGGGATGTGGGCTTCGCTGGCAACGCCAGCATTTATTGCCCATCCCTAATTGCCCTTGAGAAGGTGGTGGTGAGCCGCCTTCTTGAACCGCTGCAGTCCGTGTGGTGACGGTTCTCCCACAGTGCTGTTAGGTAGCGAGTTCCAGGATTTTGACTCAGCGACGATGAAGGAACGGCCGATATATTTCCAAGTCGGGATGGTGTGTGACTTGGAGGGGAACGTGCAGGTGGTGTTGTTCCCATATGCCTGCTGCCCTTGTCCTTCTAGGTGGTAGAGGTCGCGGGTTTGGGAGGTGCTGTCGAATAAGCCTTGGCGAGTTGCTGCAGTGCATCCTGTGGATGGTACACACTGCAGCCACAGTGCACCGGTGGTGAAGGGAGTGAACGTTTAGGGTGGTGGATGGGGTGCCAATCAAGTGGGCTGCTTTGTCCTGGATGGTGTCGAGCTTCTTGAGTGTTGTTGGAGCTGCACTCATCCAGGCAAGTGGAGAGTATTCCATCACACTCCTGACTTGTGCCTTGTAGATGGTGGAAAGGCTTTGGGGAGTCAGGAGGTGAGTCACTCGCTGCAGAATACCCAGCCTCTGACCTGCTCTTGTAGCCACAGTATTTATGTGGCTGCTCCAGTTAAGTTTCTGGTCAGTGGTGACCCCCAGGATGTTGATGATGGGGGTTTCGGCGATGGTAATGCAGTTGAATGTCAAGGGGAAGTGGTTAGACTCTGTCTTGTTGGAGATGGTCATTGCCTGGCACTTGTTTGGCGCGAATGTTACTTGCCACTTATCAGCCCAAGCCTGGATGTTGTCCAGGTGTTGCTGCATGCGGGCTCGGACTGCTTCATTATCTGAGGGGTTGTGAATGGAACTGAACACTGTGCAATCATCAACGAACATCCCTATTTCTGACCTTGTGATGGAGGGAAGATCATTGATGAAGCAGCTGAAGATGCTTGGGCCTAGGACACTGCCCTGAGGAACTCCTGCAGCAATGTCCTGGGGATGAAATGTTCGGCCTCCAACAACCACTGCCATCTTCCTTTGTGCTAGGTATGACTCCAGCCACTGGAGAGTTTTCCCCCTGATTCCCATTGACTTCAATTTTACTAGGGCTCCTTGGTGCCACACTCGGTCAAATGCTGCCTTGATGTCAAGGGCAGTCACTCTCACCTCACCTCTGGAATTCAGCTCTTTTGTCCATGTTTGGATCAAGGCTGTAATGAGGTCTGGAGCCGAGTGGTCCTGGCGGAACCCAAACTGAGCATCTGTGAGCAATGCAGGGTAGAGGAGCTTTACTCTGAATCTAACCCGTGCTGTACCTGCCCTGGGAGTGTTTGATGGGACAGTGTAGAGGGAGCTTTACTCTGAATCTAACCCGTGCTGTACCTGCCCTGGGAGTGTTTGATGGGACAGTGTAGAGGGAGCTTTACTCTGTATCTAACCCGTGCTGTACCTGCCCTGGGAGTGTTTGATGGGACAGTGTAGAGGGAGCTTTACTCTGTATCTAACCCGTGCTGTACCTGCCCTGGGAGTGTTTGATGGGACAGTGGAGAGGGAGTTTTACTCTGTATCTAACCCGTGCTGTACCTGCCCTGGGAGTGTTTGATGGGACAGTGTAGAGGGAGCTTTACTCTGAATCTAACCCGTGCTGTACCTGCCCTGGGAGTGTTTGATGGGACTGCGTGGAAGAGCTTGCAATATTTCGCCGTTCCTTCATCGTCGCTGGGTCAAAATCCTGGAACTCCCTCCCTAACAGCACTGTGGGAGAACCTTCACCACACAGACTGCAGTGTTTCAAGAAGACGGCTCACCACCACCTTCTCAAGGGGCGATTAGGGATGGACAATAAATGCCAACCTTGCCTGCAATGCACATAGCGACAGAATGAATTTAAAAAAATAATGCCCAATTACATTGTCCAAAGTCTGGAATGGATCCAATGATGTGGACGTCAATGGGGGAAATTTGAATGTATAAAGCAGCTGTGGAAACAGCGTGGCAAGCAACATCTCAACTCAACGGAGCTTCACAGTCTCAGGCCGTTTGACTTCAAGAAACATGCAACAGGGATAAAGGGAAAATAGAGAACTAAATCCCAGGAGTTCAGTAAGGCCAAGCCAAATGACAGCAACACATGTGTTTGACATGAAGTGCATTAACCTTAACTCTACGCTGACAGGATCCTTCAGAGCTGCTAATGTCTCACGAAACCCCAGAGATGTTTTTAATTTTGACATCCTGTTCTAGTGCCCTTGATCCAAAGACTATCTCTGGAGAGGGAGGGAGAGGAGGGAAAGGGGGGTTGGCAGAGAGAGAGAGAGAGAGAGAGAGGGCTGCCTGACCGACTAATAATTACATAGAATTGCATATAATTTACAGCACAGAAACATGCCATTCGGCCCAACAGGTCTATCCCGGTGTTTATGCTCCACACGAACCTCCTCCCTCCCTACTTCATCTCACCCTATCACCTTATCCTTCTATTCCTTTCTCCCTCATGTGTTTATCCAGCTTCCCCTTAAATGTATCTATGCTAATTGTTCCACATTCTCACCACTCTTTGGGTAAGGAAATTTCTCCTGATTTCAGTACTGAATTTATTAGTGATTATTTTATATTTATGGATCCTAGCTTTGGATTCCCCCACAAGTGGAAACATCTTCTCTACGTCTACCTTTTCAAACCCTTTCATAATCTTTAGACCTCTATCAGGTCACTCCCTCAGTCTTCTCTTTTCTAGAGAAAAGAGCCCCAGCCTGTTCAGTCCTTCCTGATAGTAACAACCTCTCTGCTCTGGTATCATCCCAGTAAATCTTTTGTGCATCTTCTCGAGTGCCTCCACATCCTTAACAGTATGGTGACCAAACCTGTACACGGTACTCTTATGCGTATTCTAAACAAG